>NC_142929.1:6816532-6831532 GCF_046866305.1 Octopus bimaculoides
GAATGTTAAATGTTACTTTTGCAGGAAAATGTTATGAATAGATTATAGCTTAGATTTTTGTTCCATTTATTTTTGTATCCTTTTGTATTCTCAAAGCGACGAAAATATTTTGGCAAATCAAATTTAAATGTTGAAGTGAATCTAACAGTTTTTGTGTTTTTAAATGGCTTATAAACACAATCCACACTGCAATTGTTTTTGTTGATATATTTTACGGTTTTCTATAAACTTCCAACATTGTTATCATTTTCAAAATGACTGTAGAAATTTCATGGGTACTGCTAGTGTTACTGACAGTAAGAAGGACTTCCTGGCACACACAAGGTAAGCTTAGAGAACTTGTAACAACAGCTTTACAGCATCCGGCAGTCAAGTGCTTCAAAGTCAACAAAGTTTGCCTTTTTCAGGATATGCAGAGATAACATTTTTCTTGATGGTTCCAAAACCTGAACTGTGAAGAAGATTTAAGATCATGCACTTGACATCTCACTGGAGCTCCAAACATTTCATGGCATAAGAAGAAGACCAAAGAGAAATTTATGGAAACATACCACCCACCCTTACAATTGTTGCTTAATGAAGGACAGCTTTTGTGAGCCACTTTATCATGCTGATCCCCATGCTTTATTAGATGTTATACTTTGGGGATTTCCACACTTTAGACAATAAATATCATTCAATTTCTTTGATGGTAAAGACACACATCATGAAAGAGACGACCAGGTGCAGTTTGATGAAACTGATGTCAGATGAAGTCATTTGAAGAAAAAATGTAATTCGTATTTTAAAGGAACAATTGATGTAAAACTCTGATATTAAATTTGTTCGCATCCTCTTGGTGTAATGTTAATACATTTTTATCATTTGATATTACAGCAATTAAGATGATGATGATGATGATGATAATTCTCATATTTCTGTTTTCTTTATTGTTTCCCTTATCAGTTGATAAGTAGAAAAGATTTAAATTAATATCAATATTTGAGAAACAAATTACTAAATCTTGATCTACTTGAAATCAAGAATAACCTTTAGCAATATGTTTGGTTATTAAATATTTTTCAACTATAAGTAACCAAGTAATGGAAAGAAGAAAAAAGAAATTGATCCTATTTATTTTCGAAGCAAGCTTGAAGTATAAGATCTTATTTGGGTTTTGTTTATCAACAGGAAATTGATGCTGAAATTACTACCCAGGGAAATACATTTTATTATTATAGATGAAATTTTATTAATATTTAAGAACATATTTTTTGAGTATAAATTTTCTGCAGTAAATATGTTACCTGATGGCAAAACCCATGCAATATAAAACTTACTTTAGTTGAATAAATAATTTATGTATTAATGTAGAGAGATATGTTCCTTTCCCTTATTTTCTTAACAAAGCAAAGATAGGTTGGATTTTAAATGCATCACCTACATTTTGTGAAACAGAATTGTATCGAAGATGGTTGTCATTTCTCACTGATAGCAAATAATTATCAAATTATTACCTACTTAATTTAGTTGCTATCATTTTATTTCTATAATATGGGAAAATTTCCCAGTGATAATTTCTACTTGCAGTACTGATAGTTAAGTGGGGTTTAACAAAATATAGTGATTCCCCCTAAATCAATTAACATTATACTTGTAAAGAAGAGAAAATAAATTAGTATAAAAGATACTTTCTATCAAGAAAGACCTGGCCAACAATTCCCAAATAATTTAAATTTGAATAACATAGTGCAGGAATAAAAATTATTTGCGAACATAACATGGCAGTCCTGGTTTAGGGCTAACGTTGCTGTAATTTAGCCCCAGGAGACATCATCTCCAGCTGGCTATACGACATGATCTGTGTCTTATATTTTCGAACAAGGGAATCTCGTTGTCACTTTGAAAACTACATGTTTCAAACAGGAATTTGGCAGCGCCACCTCTAGCCGAACAATTATTCTGTGCTGATGAAGGGAAAGAACCAGGAAATCGTGATACACTGATATTGTTTTGAGCTAGTTGGGGTGCTAGATTCCCTTGTTGGAAATATAAGGACACAGATCGTGTTGTATAGCCAGCTGGAGACGATGTCTCCTGGGGCTAAATTACAGCAACATTCATCCTAAACCAGGACTGCCATGTTATGTTGGCAAATAATCTTTACACCAAAGTACTGTTGCTGAATATCTCCCGTGGTGAGATTTAAAAATAGTAATTTTCTAATAGTGCAAGAAGATGTAAATTTGAAGTAGCAAAGTAAGGCGATAACTTCATAGAAATTTTATTTGTATTATTTCTCCTCAGCAAATTATTTGTTTTACCAAAGAATAACTGAGAGAATGCAGAAGCTCTGTCTGATAAACATTCACGGAAGCAGTAATTAAAAATATTCCTTTCTGTTATAGGGACAAGGTCTGACAGTTTGGGGAAAGGGGCTAGTCAATGTAATCGACTCCAGTGCCTGACTGGTACTTATTTCATTGACCCTAAAAGGATGAAAGGCAAAATTGACCTCAGCAGAATTTGAAATCAGAACATAAAGACAGACGAAATGGCGCTAAGTATTTTGTCTGGCATGCTGACAATTCCACCATCTCACCACCTTAGGAAATCTAAAATGATGACATTTGAATGTTTCCACCAGTTTCCTTCTAAATGAAGAAGAGTGTGTGTTGGGGGAAGGATAACATATTTAATATAGTAAGCCAAATGACACTTTTAATTAATTAAAATTACACCTGTAATAAAGAGAAACACATTTTTAATTAAGCTAATCTATTAAATACATCCACAGTGAAAAATTTCATTAATATAACATATTCAGTCATTAATTCTAATTTTGTTGTATTTAGCTGACAGCATGCTACTTTTGCTATAAAATGCAGTTTATCTTTTCTTGCTGTCAGGTGGCTGACATCTAAATCAGTCCCCCTCATTCATCCAGGGTACTGAATAAGATGACTGTGTGGTGTACACTTTACATGTTTCAGTCATTTGACCGTGGCCATGCTTAGCACTGCCTTTAGTTGAACAAATCAACCCCAGGACTTATTCTTTGTAAACCTGGTACTTATTCTATTGGTCTCTTTTACCGAACTGCTAAGTTACGGGGACGTAAGCACACCAGCATCGGTTGTCAAGTGATGTTGGGGGGGGGGGGGGGCAAACACAGACACACAAACATATACACACACATACATATATATACATATATAGGACGGGCTTCTTTCAGCTTCCGTCTACAAAATACACTCACAAGGCTTTGGTCAGCTCAAGGCTATAGTAGAAGACACTTGCACAAGGTGCCATGCAGTGGGAATGAACCCAGAACCATGTGGTTGGTAAACAAGCTACTTACCACACAGCCACTTCTATTAGAAGAATTAAACGAGTTTCTCTCAGAGATATCAGCAGCTTGCGATATTGGGGAGAAGAAAAGCATCATGAGGTCATCTGCATATTAAAATACTGCATGATGATGGTGGTGATCTCTCATACCATACTGTGTTTGTCATGGCCTGAGGTTAAAAAAAAAACAACTATCTGTCCCCTGTTCAAGACTATGTAAAAAGTCTTTTATTGTTGGAACTTGCTGTGTTTCAGATGTACATATACACACTCATTAAATGTAGATATATTTTTGGAATTTTATCAGGATAAAGATATTTGTGGAGAGTATATGACCCATAACGGGAAAAATATGGTTTAGTAGGGAGGAAAGCATATGAGGTCTGATCAAAACGTATTGAGATTGTTGCTATGGTAACTGAGCTAAAGTATGCAGAGTGAAGCCACTTGGCACAAATTGACATTGAACTCTGTTATGCCTGTGCATTAAGTTGTAATGTTCTCCCCTTCTTCTGTTGTTTATAGCAGTGCTTGGAAGTGTGTAGGATGTGGTCATTTCGCCACACCACAGAGGGTTCCTCAGTGACTACGGCAGAGAATTGAGCAGAGAATCTGCATCAAATTTTGCCAAAATTTCGGTGATTCTTGCACTTTTACCGCTTTTCCTCTTTCAAAAAAAAAAAAAAAATCAATTGCAGAGATGAATTAGTGCA
Organism: Octopus bimaculoides; assembly: GCF_046866305.1. NCBI lineage: Eukaryota > Metazoa > Mollusca > Cephalopoda > Octopoda > Octopodidae > Octopus > Octopus bimaculoides. The sequence goes on from NC_142929.1 coordinate 6,820,576, forward strand.
AACCTTCTTTCAAGACCCACAGAAAAAAAAACAAAAAAACTGGTGAATATGATAATTTATGCAACAATCCTGTTTTAAAAGACCATTGTTGAAACATCAGTAGCCATATTAATGACATTAAATAAAGCTGAAATCTGCCATGAAGTATCACTATACAAAAATAAAATATTATCTTGCAAAATTCCAAAAATTCAAACATAACAAAAAAATTTTAAGCATAGATAAGAAGAAATATCACTCTTTTAAAAGTATTAAACACAAATCTTCAAGAATTGATGGAAGCCTTTGAATAAATAATGGCTAAATTTGACAGAATTTTCAGTAAAAATGAAGGGAGTTAGGAATTTTTTGACAGATATAGGTATTTTAATCAGCTTTGTTGACAGGAGAGATCTGAAACAAAAAACAATATGAAAACAAAGCAGCAGAAACAAATAATAAATTGGACAATAGATAATTATTAGAGGAAACTGGATCAGTAAAAGGTTTATGGATTAGCAAAACAGTTGAAAAAAAGGGAAAAGAGATGTTATGGAGTAAGTATCAAGGAAACTATACCAAATGGTTAAAGATCTAAACAAGGAATGGGTTTCTAAATGTTGAAGAAATATATGACACCCTACCAAACAAAGCAAATGAAATAATTGATAAAAAGAAACAATAAAGCGATGAATTCAAGTCAACACAAATTAAAGGTGGCAAGTATTGTGCTAAAAAAAAAGCTACACTCTTGGAGTGGTTGGTGTTCGGAAGGGCATCCAGCTGTAGAAACATTGCCAGATCAGTTTGGAGCCTGGTGAGGCATCCTGGCTTGCCAGTCCCCAGTCAATCCGTCCAACCCATGCCAGCATGGAAAACAGACGTTAAATGATGATGATGATGATGATGTGCTAAAAATTAAGAATGCAGATTCTCTTTAGTGCACAGAAAAATCCAGCAATTACTTCAGATGAAGGTAAAAGTAATGACCCCCTTTGATCGTGAATGACCATGGGATTTGCTCCTTGTAATTTCCCCTCCAAGGCACAAGTCTGGGCAAGGTTGTTTATGGAATACCAACAATTGCCCATGCATACCAGCTTTCCCTCTCCATGCTACCAATGTTATCCAAGAGAAAGGCAAAAGCCAATACATCTTGGCACCAATGGTGAAATTACATAAGGAATTATGAAAACTAAAATATAAGGTAACATAAATGCAGGACGTTTTGACAATTATTTTGCTTATTTGTAAAATTAGCACTAGCATTTTACATATGACATATTGAAAACGTGAATAAGAATTCTAGACATCTCTCAAATCAGTTCCTCAGCATGACCACAGCGTTAAAGCTGAATGTTAAAGAGTTAAAGAATCAGTTTAATTAGTCATCCAAGCAACGATTTGTTATGTTTTACTTGTTCAAATTAAACCATTAATAAAAAAGACATTTAGTGAGACACTGGCTGCTATCCAAGAAGGTAAAAACACTGTTTAATAGATTTATGATGTTAATATTTTTCCAAAAAAAACTCAAAAGGTACACATTCAGAGCATTACTACAACTTTGATAAACCCTTTGGTCATATGCGGAATCAGGCTTATAATTTTAAAATACATCATCTGACCAATAGTAAATGTTTAAATATGTAAAATTCTTGACCCTGTTAAGAATTCATTAAATTACCAATTTGAATCTATAGTTTCAAATAAGGATAAGCTTTTTCTTGCACTAAGCGTTCTCATAATGTTTTAGAAAATATAACATCAGAAGCGATGGAGACTTTTTAAAGAAAATGTTAAAACAAAAGGTATAGAACTCGGTAATTTAATAACATTTCATTATACAACTGCAATAAGATATAAAATGAAAATAAGCAATGAAAGTACAGAACAATGATAACTAGTAATAGCAGTGTGTACAACTGAAATGACAAAGAAACGAACTAAAGCAACCATCAATATTTTGAAAGAAAAATAAGAGATGTGAGTTTAAAGAAACAAGTGAAATCTGGATTGCAGCATTAATGGTGGATTTGCAAAATTAGAATAAGAAGAAATATCATTGTAGCTACTATAAATTCATTTTTTAAGAGCAATAGCAATTTCAAAAGTATTTCATGGGCTGAAATCATGGATATTGAACATTGTAGGTGAAAATGATCATGAGTTTTGGAATGAAATCATAGAGAGAGTTGCTTCTCATTCAAAATACAAAAACTTTGAACTATTGAGAATGTTAAGAAAGAAATTACTGAGATGACAGGCCTTTTATGGCAATTTCTTCAAAAAGCAGAAAAGGAAATGGTAAAATCATGTAAAATAACACTGCTTCTAATGAATACAGTCATGCAGAAACCAATTTTTAGTAAAAGAAGATTATAAAGATCATTAAAGGATAGTTACATGTTATCAAGGAATAGACAAGAAGTGAATTGGAGGGAAAAATGAGGTTGACTGATTGACTGAAAAAGATATCAGTAGGGGTTAAACTGCATCTCTTGCTGTGCATGCGTGGCCTCTCAAGGCTACAGATTTTGATTAAGATGGACATGATACTGTTTTTGCTCATACAATTGCATCAGCTCAATAATGAGCACATCGTCTGTGCTGTACCTAATGAACCACTTGCTAATGAGTTCAAACACTAATAAATTTATTTCATTCAACAAATTGAATATTTCATATTCATTATTAACAGCATTACATTTTTTTAAAGCTGTTGAGAACTAAAGCATGGATTTCACAAATCAGCAACTTGATAATTAGTTTTTAGTTGCAAAATTGCATTTATTTCAACTGTGATGGAAGCATTAGTTCCAGATAAATTGAAGCAGTTTCAAGATTATTTATTGTTTAGTTGCCAATTATCATAGAAAGTTCCCCTTGCCATATGTCAGGTTCGGTTGCAGCTAATCTGTTCAGTAAGAGCATAATTATATAAATGTATTCTAGAACTTTTCTATTAGTCGAATGATTAATCTAAGAATTTATGGTTTCAAATCTATCATAGAACTGGATAATATACTACCTTCAAGCTATGCTGGTTATAACATTTGTATCTAACATTGCTGTTGTCTACTATTATCTAATGATTGATAATGGGTAGTAATATAATGTAGCTATGAATTCTTAATTGGTTATGAAACCGTGAATTAGAGATTGTGAATAAGAATTTTAGACACCTCCCAAAGAGCATTAATTTAATATATGAACACGGTCCCTCCGAGAAACGAAACTGGGCCATGAGTTTCTTTCATCATAAATATATGAATTTAGCAGCATTTCCTCTAAAAATAAATGAATTAAAATAATTAATTGCTATTCAAATGCACACACATATTCAGCCACACACACACACATGCACACATCACTCAGCTATACACATATATACACACTGGCTGTAGATTTCCATCAGCGATGTTTTGTTGACCAGTATTTGGTTTATAATTCTGCTTTCAAATTTTGGCACAAGGCCAGCAAATTTGGGGAGGAGGCTAAGTCAATTACATCGATCCCAGTGCTCAACTGGTACTTATTTTATTGACCCCAAAAGATGAAAGGCAAAGTCAGCCTTGTTGGAATTTGAACTCAGATCATAAAGCTGAAAGAAATTCTGCTAGGCATTTTGTCCAGTGTGCTAATGGTTCTGCCATATAATACAATATAACATTCTTTTCTGCTCTAGGCACAAGCACTAAAATTTGGGGGGAGGGTGGGGGCAGTTGATTAGATCGACCTCAGTATGCAACTGGAACTTAATTTATCAACCCCAAAGGATGAAAGGCAAAGTTGACCTTGGCAGAATTTGAACTCAGAACGTAAAGACTGACGAAATACTGCTAAGCATTTCGCCCGGCATGCTAACGTTTCTGCCAGCTCACAACCTTTAAATATTCTTTTCTTCTTTAGGCACAAGGCCCGAAATTTTGGGGGAGGGGGCCAGTCGATTATATCGACCTCAGTATGCAGCTGGTACTTAATTTATTGACCCCGCAAAGATGAAAGGCAAAGTCAATCTCAATGGAATTTGAACTCAGAATGTAAAGACAGATGAAATACCTATTTCTTTACTGCCCACAAGGGGCTACACACAGAGGGGACAAACAAGGACAGACAAACGGATTAAGTCGATTATATCGACCCCAGTGCGTAACTGGTACTTAATTTATCGACCCCGAAAGGATGAAAGGCAAAGTCGACCTCGGCGGAATTTGAACTCAGAATGTAAAGACAGATGAAATACCACTAAGTATTTTTGCCAGCATGCTAATAGGTCAGTGTTTTTCAACAGCGACAATTCCATTCTAGACGGTGGTGTAAATGTAATTGGTGGTAGGAAACTGAGGGATAGTCTGATTTAAGTGAGGCAAAAATTCATTAAAGCATCAATTAAAACTAAAATATTTTTGAATTGCTCAATAATTTGTTACAATTTTCAGAGTATCATCATCATCATCGTTTAATTTCCACTTTCCATGCTGGCATGGGTTGGATTGTTTGACTGGAGGCTGGCAGGCCAGAAGGCTGTACCAGGCTCCAATCCAATCTGGCAAAGTTTCTACAGCTGGATGCCCTTCCTAATGCCAACCACTCCGAGAGTGTAAGTGGATGCTTTTTACATGCCACCAGCATGAGTGCCAGTCTGGCAGCACTGGCAACAACCATGCTCGAATGGTACTTTTTACGTGCCACCGGAATGGAATCAGTCAGCCGGCACTGGCATCGACTACTCTCGAATGGTGCTTTTTACATGCCATCAGCACGGGAGCCACTCAGGTGGCACTAGTAATGGTGCTTTTAACGTGCTACCATATATATTATGATATCAGGAATGTCAAAGGGCACAAACTAGTGAGAAGCATGATGGGGCAGGCTAGTCATTCAAAACATTCTAAAGTAGAATTTGATTTCAATAATAACTGATGGTGTTCTTCTCATTGGTTGGAAAGCAGAAAAGTATCATAGCTTAGTTGAAAAGAAAACCCTGGAGTCATGGTAATATATTATCCTCTGCGCAAATATAAACATGTAACAAAAAAAACCCCATCCAGTTTTACTTTATTTAATTAGTACATTTGAACGTTGGGCCTCACAGAGGCAATAACAAAAGACCTCGACCTCTGGACGTATGCTGTGACTGAGAAGACCCGGCAAATAAAGTGAGTTCACAGCTGTAATCTACACCAGTGTCACATAACCAGCCCGCACAAAATTACCTTGGATCATAGGGCGACATGCCATGTTTGAGTAGACCTATTGAATCAAGTACATGAACATCAATATCAAAATCAAATCAAATGGAAATTGTAGTTGTGACCCCCGTGCTAGTAGCATGTAAAAAGCACCATCTAAAAGTGGCTGATGCCAGTGCCACTTTGACTGGCTTCCATGCTGGTGACACATAAAAAGTACCATCTGATTGTGGTTGATGCCAGCCCCTCTGGTCCCTGTGCTGGTGGCACGTAAAAAGCACCCACTACACTCTCGGAGTGATTGGCATTAGGAAGGGCATCCAGCTGTAGAAACACTGCCAGATCTGATTGGGGCCTGGTGCAGCCTCCTGGCCTCCCAGGCACCAGTCGAACTGTCCAACCCATGCTAGCATGGAAAACGGACATTAAACGATGATGATGATGATTAAAATTGTCAATGAAATAGTCATATAGCAAATATAATCATCTATTTTGTAAATATAATTATAAGCTTTCACTGCATTTTGACTGTTGCAAATAGGTTAATATTGGGGCACATAAGCCATCGACAAAATAACAATTGGGCATTACATGTACTAATGTCCGTTCTTTTTTTACATCGATGGTTTGTATATCTCAATACTGGACCATTTCCTGTAGTCAATATACGGTGAAAGCTTATAAGCTTAAGATTATAATTATATTTACCAAGTTTTCACTCATTGCTATTCGTTAACTTACAAAGAATATGCAAAAACAACTAATTAGAAAGTTTCTTTTTGATTGTTTTATATTTGGAAATAAGAAGAACCTTCAAAGGAAATTGTGTAGTGAGATTAATATGCCACTTTGAGGCTTGTAGCTAGGTTTCTAGAAAGTTAAGACGATCTAAATATTACCGAAGAAGCAAGAAAATGAAAATAAAATTTATTATCTAGATTGGATATTTTGAAAGCTTAATAAGGTAACTCTGGAAATTAAAGGAACATTTATTACATTATAACATTTATTAAATTATAAAACAAGCTTTCTAACATTTACTGAAACATTAAAAAATCATTTTCGGAAATTTACTTTTAAAGATAATTCACAACATACCTGAGCTGGCAGAAATTTGTTCTGCATATATCAAAGTGGATCACCAGACATTTTCTGACACTCATTATCACTAAAAGCGACATGAATAAAAGCTTGCCTGATTTAGTGTCCTTTGAATCAAACTCATGGATGATAGATTCATTTATTTGTGACATTGGTTCAAGTCTAGAAAAAATCCAAGAAGAATTAATTGAATAATGATACAATAATAACTCAAAATACTCATATGGTTGGAACAACTGAATTCTGAACATTAGGTGTGGCTGCATGGTAAGAATCTTGCTTCCCAATCACATGATTTCAGGTTCAGTCCCACTGTGTGGCATCTTGGGCAAGTGTCTTGGGTTGACCAAAGTCTTGTGAGTGGATTTGGTAGATGGAAACTGAAAGAAGCTCGTCGTATATATATATATATATATATATATATATATATATATACAGGGAGAATTCACAAAAAGAACAGACGAAGAGAGGTGGTGTAGAAAACAAACAGATGTATTAGTATAACGCTCGGGAATTGAAAAAGTCTTTCATGTTTCGAGCCTACGCTCTTTCACAGAAAGGAACACAGAAAGAAACAAGGAGAGAAACATAGAGAGAAAAAATGTGTGTAGTGGTTAGCGATCTATCATGGCGAATATACACACATATGTATGTGTGTTAAAGAGTATGAAACAACAAAGCCAAGGCTGTGTGGAATTTTCAGGACATTTATAAAGAGAAAGTTAGTCTTACAGCTGTTTCTGGGATATTAAGGATAGCCCTACATCAGAGACGATGTGAGGTGATTAAATGGAGGGAAATATTAGAGTTCAATATAAGGAGTTATTCTGTAAAAGGAAAGAAATAAGGAGAATATAGGGAAAAAAGGAGAATGAATGTAGAAATAAAAATTAAAAAATTAAAATATATAAAAATGTTATAGTTGCAGTTCCATTTATATATGTGTATATTTGTGGCGTGTGTGTGTGTGTGTGTGTGTATGTGTGTGTGTGCATGTTTGTTTCCCTACGACCGCTTAACAACCGATACTGGCGTGTTTACATCCTCCATAACTTAGCGGTTCGGCAAATAAGACCGATGGAATAAGTTATGGGCTTACAAAGAATAAGTCGTGGGGTCGATTTGCTCAACTAAAGGCGGTACGACGGTGACGTTGGGAGAAATTGTAGCTTCCGCTGCAACCGAGATACCGATAAAATGATTCTCATTAAAAGACTGTTTCAAGAGAAAGGCAGGACGGAACATCAGAGGCAGTTCATTGAGTTTGTGGATGGGGCAAAGATTTCTGGTTTTGTAAGACTGGAGAATCAAAGACACTGGACACATTTATCGATGACAGGCATTGCTATCAAATGAAGGTGAATATGGCATAATCACATTCTCTAAATAACTTGCTTAAAGTTTGATCTTAGCTTTGTTATCCAAAAACAAAACAAAAATTCAAATAGAAATAGTAAATTTATATATTTATGTCAAAAATATTTAATTGTTTACAGTGTTATTTAAAAACAAATGTATTTTTAATGAAATTTATATATTTAAGAAACATATTCAGCTCCACAGCATGATAAATCGAATATCATCTCGTATAAAATTCAATTATATAAATTTAAGCTCATATGCTTATGTTTGTGTTTGCTTGTGTCACTTGTAATGAATTATTCAAGAAATAATACTAACTCTTAAAAGCTGGCTATAATCCCACCAAATGATTGATGAGCGAAAAATATAACTTCCCACAGTATCATTCTGTTAAAGTTTTCTTCTAGTGAGCAATATTAATCCAAACAATTTATATAGCTGCAGTAAAATGAAGAGAATGTTTTTGAAAATAATACATTATAGAACATTTTACTGAGTGACCACAATAATAATTTCACTCAGATAAGTTGGCAACATGCCAGACAATGGATCAAAGTATTAATTTCCATTTGAAATGTAAAGCACTATGTCTGTGACAAGTTTACTTAATTTTCGATGGAGCAGTTTTATTTTGCTAAAAATGAGAGCTGTAAGGAGATGTGTTCCACTGTATACTTGGATGATGTCTTAATGCCTTCAGGTACTGATAACTCATCTTTCAGTCGATAAAACCTAGAATTAACTGGTATATTTTATCTTAATATAGTAGAAATGATTTACGTTATTTACATTTGACGGATATTTGTCCTCATCTTGTTTGTTGTTAACACAACATTTCGGCTGATAAACCCTCCAGCCTTCATCAGGTGTCTTAGGAAAATTTCGAACCCGAGTTCTCATTCCTAAGGTATTTTTCGATGTTGTTGTTGTTGTTGTTGTTGTTGTTGTTGTTGTTGTTGTTGCTATTATTATTATTATTATTATTATTATTATTATTATTATTATTATTATTATTATTATTATTATTCAGGTCACTGTTTGGAATCGAACTCGGAATCTTGGGGTTAGTAGCCCGCGCTCTTAACCACTACTTCATAATAATAATAGTAATAGTAATAATAATAATAATAATAATAATAATAATAATAATAATAATAATAATAATAATAATAATAATAATAACAACAACAACAACTGCAACATCGAAAATACCTAAGGAATGAGAACCCAGGTTTCGAAATTTCCGCAAGACACTTGATGAAGGCTGGAGAGTATATCAGCCGAAACGTTGTGTTAACAACAAACAAGATGAGGACAAATATCCGTCAAATGTAACTAATGTAAGTAATCTACATAGTTCCTCATCTTTTGAATATAGAACTATAGTAGAAATGAGTTAAAAGTCTAAGCAATGAATGAAACACTGAACATTTATCAGTCCCTGAAAAGTTTTATAAAACTGTCTCTAGTGTGCTGAAGGAAATATGGTCCACATAATTTCTGCAGCATTTAAGAATTATTCTCTAATTTAGAAAACAGTTTCTTCTTTAGATTTAATCTGTTTTCTCTAGAAAAAAAGGTATACTCTGCTTTGCGAATAAGGTTTAAGGTTTGTTTATTTTTTATTTTTAAGAAGATGCCTTTGTGAAGAAACTTTCAATGAGTTACAGGACCGTTTGTTAAGCTAAACCAGCAGATTGCAATTTAATTGATATTTAAGGAGTGGCTGTGTGGTAAGAAACTTGCTTCCCAACCACATGGGTCTAGGTTCAGTCCCACTGCGTGGCAGCTTGGGCAAGTGTTTCGTCCTATAACCTCGGACCGAGTGGATTTGGTAGACGGAAACTGAAAGAAGACCATATATATATATATGTGTGTGTGTGTGTGCTTGTGTGTGTGTGTGTGTGTGTGTGTGCGTGTGCGTCTGTGTTTTCTTCCCTCCATCACTTGACAACCGATCTTGGTGTGTTTACGTCCCCGTAACTTAGCAGTTTGGCAAAAAAGACCAGCAGAATAAGTACCAGGTATTCCTTAAGTGCATTTTTAAGCAAAGCTTCGATGGATTTAAATCCTTGGAATCTTGGGAGAGAAGTGCTACTCCACATTTAACGCCTATGAGTAGATATCAGAAAATATTTCACTCCATTGAGAGGGGAATCATAAAAAAAAACTTCTCGTTATTAGTACAGGAATGTTTAGTGTATATTGAATGTATGTATTTACATATGTATGCATGTGTTTATATATGCATATATATATATATATATATATATATATATATATATATATATATATATATATATATATATATATATATATATATATATATATATATATATATATATATATACATATATAAACACATGGATACATATGTACACATGTATATATTGTTATATATATATATGATGACTAAAAGAATGAAAATATTAGAATACATTTTGTTATTTGGTGACAATCATTTCAATAATAGATGAGTAAGCTAAGTCATTTAACATGCTGGAACCAATATGTGCGATAATTATGTAGTTTCATGCAACGGGACTCACTTCTCTCCTTTTATCATGGGTTTGTAAAAGATTTAATATACTTGCATAAGGCTAAATGCCATTATAAATTCAATGGTATAAAGTAAATTGATCAAAGGACAAATGTCTTTGTATACTATGAGATAAATCAATCGAGACACCAGGTATGTCAACTTAGGTGAGTTAAGGGCAGTGTAATGTAGGTAGCTGTTTGAGCGAAAACGACGACATTTTAATTGACGTGGTAGTAAACACAATGACATCTACAATGGGCCATTTGTTAAGTGGGATGGATATGTCAGGAACAACACCAAAGAAACTTATCAGTTTCTGTGGTATATTTTGTTTTACTGGATCGTCTTCTATGCTATAGAATCTTATTAGCCACGATTCACACAAACACTGAGGTAATCGTTTAATTAAAACAGTTGTTTGTAGTTCCTTTTTAAATTTTCAATCCAAAGTTCATTTTGAAAGAAAGTAAGCGTTTAGGTGTATGTAGACAGCATAGTGAAGAAGATGGATAAACAAATATTTGTACCACCATACTGAGATCCCGAGGAAGGCTGAAACTGCATGAAATCGAGCTAACAGTGAAAGTCACCGCATTCAGAAACCCGCAATCATTGGACAGTTCAATGGAAAGTTTTGCTCGATCTTTGATGCAATGAAAGAATTAAATTTGAACAGAAAATACGAACAGTAAAAGACGAGCAAACGAAGTGCATTCAAAGGTATGCAGCTTTATTTTTTCCCGCCAAAACTAATGTCACTTAGGCAAGCTCTTTTAGG
>NC_142929.1:6839032-6859032 GCF_046866305.1 Octopus bimaculoides
GCCTTTTGATAGATTGAATCCTCCTAAACTTCTGTCTGCTCTTTTATCTTTCTTCAAATCATAAATCTTCTTATCCTCATTTATTCTCTGATATAAGTACCCTTACATCTTTTAACTTCGACATTAAAACTGTTCAGAATATTGATTACATTTGAATATGCTCTAAACTAATTTACAGGGCAAAACAAGCATAATCAATGAAGTCACAGTCAGTATGTTACTGGAAAGAGGGTTATTGAACTTAAAAAGAAAATTATAGCAAACAGGATTTGAACTCAGAAACTAAACACTGAACCTAGAAACTTGAAACTGCAAGGCATTTAATTTTGCCAACACAATATCCTAAAATTGAGCAGAATATTAATCATGACTCTTTTTGTATTTACTTACATATATTTTGATTAATAATCTCTGGTTGTTTTCTGGGGAGATATTTTGAATATGGCACTTGATGAGGTTAATATTCCAATCAATCTTGACTACACTCATTTTAACTCATCTAAAAAACATAAACATGTAATTTTTCAACCTTCTTAGGTTATGGTTTATAGGCATTATGTCATTCAATAAAAGCTGACTTCATGTCAAGTCATAAAAAGAAACAACTTTTTCTCATCTATTCCCATAAAAAAACAGTGAAAGTAGTCATAAGCCAATCACAATATCTCAGATTGTAATCTGTGTTTCCTGATTTTGTTTTCTTTTGATTTTTTTCTATTCATAGTTTGATAAAACCTTGTGTTTCAGAATGAGAGAAAAAAAGGAAAACAAAACCGAAGAGTTAAATTCATGGCAAAGAATAGTTCAGATTTAAGTCAGAAACTTGTTGAGATAGTACGACAATAAAAGATCAAGAAAGGAAACGCATATACAAAATTTCTTAAGCAATTAACTCCACAAGGATGATTATGATTGTGAAATGTTTAAGGTTGACGTCCACTTTGCCAGCGCTTCGGGCAATAAAATATGTATCAGACAAACTTCTGGACTTGTTATACATGCCTAAAACACTTGACTGTGGCATCTCAACAAAACTACGGTCGAATGACTGAAACCAGTAAAAGAATAACACATCCATTTTCGTTGCTGGTATGGGTTGGATGGGCCATTGTGTTAGTTGTTAGTCAGTGATACTGAGCCTCTAGACTGATCAGAAGAGCACACGATTCTCGTACTTTCCATTTTGATATGATTTCCATAACTGGATAGCAGTCATTATGCACAGTGCATTGCATGCATGTTATCATGATATTAAACAATCGACGGCTTGTTATATTATTGTGCAGAATAATGAGTGCTCTCAACCATATGTTATCTTCAAGCATCTACTAACGACTTTATGGTATAGATAGTAAGAGAAAGTGATGGATATCAAAAACAAGTGGCCCAAGGTAAAAGGAAATTAATAGCTGGCAGCATTGAAATGATGATGATAAAGTTTATCTGGACAGAACCGATGTAATCCGTCATCATAGGTAATTTGATGGGATGGAGAGAGAGAGAGAGAGAGAGAGAGAGAGAGAGAGAGAGAGAGAGAGCTGCCTCAGAGAGTGTAGTCTCTGTTATACCAACAGAGTGGTCATGGCCGGAAGACATATCATAACTGATTTAATGACAAACAACAACAAATAAATTCATGTCTAAATTAGATTAATATTCATTTATCACCATGACAATTGCTACAAATTTCTAGAGAGAGATATTTGATGGAATCAACTCTAATATATGTTTGTCACTAATTCTACTGATATTGGACAGACTGAAGGTAAAGATGACGTACGTGCAATTTGAACAATTTGAATATTGTCATTACAGCGAATAAATAATAGTTATAAGGCGGCGAGCTGGCAGAAACGTTAGCACGCCGTATAAAATGCTTAGCGGCATTTCGTCTGCCGTTACGTTCTGAGTTCAAATTCTGCTAAGGTCGACTTTGCCTTTCATCCTTTCGGGGTCGATAAATTAAGTACCAGTTATGTACTGGGGTCGATCTAATCGACTGGCCAACTCCCCCAAAATTTCGGGCCTTGTGCCTATAGTAGAAGAGAATAAATAACCGTTATAGTGAATAAATGGTATTGTGGCATAGCTTTCTTTTATCATTCATTGATTGCCAGTCATTTGTTAGTCATTAGATTGTGGCCATACTGGGGCACTGCCTTAAAAAATTTTAGTCGAACTAATCGACTCCAGCACATCTTTCTATATTAAGTCTGGTATTTATTCTACCGGTGTCTTTTGCCGAACCGCTAAATTACGATGACGTAAACACACCAACACCGGTTAGCAAGCAGTGGTGGTGGAGAAACACAGACAGATAAACACGCACACACATCCATGCACATACATACACTCATGCACCCCCATCCCCACACACTCATGCATACCCACCCCCACACACTGACACGAAAAAACGACGGGCTTCTTTCAGCTTCTGTCTACCAAATCCCACGGGCAATTTGTTTGGTTGACTCATCGCTATGCAGTGGGACTGAACCCGGAACCACGTGGCTGGGAAGCAAGCGTCTTACCACACAGCCACGCGTACACCTGTCTATATCATCATAATTTTATATCATCAGATTATTTTATTATCAAAGCATATAAATTCATATTTTAGCAACGCAGCACTTTCTACTTCACATATATAACCGAGATTTTGAAAAATTCTTTTATTCTTGTATTCGTTTCAATTATTTGACTGCGGCCGTGTTGGAGCACCGCCTTTAGTCGAGCAAATCGACCCCAGGGCTTATTCTTTGTAAGCCTGGTACTTATTCTAGTGGTCTGTTTTGCCGAACCGCTAAGTTACGGGGACGTAAATACAGACACACAAACATTCACACGCACACACACACAAACACATACACACACATAAACACACACACACACACATACATACATATACGACGGGCTTCTTTCAGTTTCTGTCTACCAAATCGATTCACAAGGCTTTGGTCGGCCCGAGGCTATAGTAGAAGGCACTTTCCCAAGGTGCCACGCAGTGGGGCTGAACCCGGAACCATGTGGTTGGTAAGGAAGCGACTGACCGCACAGCCAAGCAAAAATATTATATTCAATATTAAGAAAACTGGGAGGGATGGAAAGAGGCAGCACCCTGCCACTAGAGGTGATTTGGGTGGAGAAATCGCTGACCATGTCGGGCGTGTTCACCCAGAAGATACATACCTCTTGTGTTGCTCTTTCTGGTCACTTTGTCATGCATCAATTCGATTTTGAACGCAAATTTGGAGACGTGAGAGACACCATACAAAATAACAACTGCACAGTCATTTATGCCTACAATAGTTTATGTAGAATTGATTATCCTCGCCACCATCGCCACCGTGTAGCTTTTAATTAGAAGGTTGATACTCATCATTGTATTGATAGTTATCATCCTTCATCAACAGCGTACACTTGCGGGTATAATTGCGAAGATGCTTCTGTACCTTTGGGAAATAATAAACACATTAGAAATAGATTCCTGATACTTTCTTCAATGCGCATAAATCTATAAATAGCCAGAAGAAATACTTCGTAAATTAATGCATTTCCCAAAGATGTTTGCAGTTGGAAATGAAACTCAAGTAATGAAATCATTCTTGTGACAATTTGTTTCAGTTATATCTCAGTTATAGCTGTTTGTTTGAAATATGTATCACTGACAGTTTGTTTTATGACTAAAGTTAAAGTGATGGATAATCTAATTTAATCACCTTTCTATCTGATTCCAAGTACATTCAATTATGTTTCATTAAAAATCTTCTATTTTCATGTAAGATACAGAGGATCATAAATAATTGATTTGTTCTGCCTTTTCCGTTGAGTCTTTATTCAGATGTGAGGTAAAGTTATGTAGTAGAGCATAAGTTACTGAACCAGATAGACAAGCATTTATTTTCCAGCGTGTAGGTTTAACGGTAATGTTCATGAGGGCTATGCAATAAATTATGAAGCTGTGAAGTGTGTGGTAAGTATTCAAGATGAAAAGTTATGAAATCAAACTTAATTTTCACAGTTAACGCAATAGTTTAACTCTGTCAGACATTTATATATTAGATTCAGCCAACCAAATTCATGACAATAAGAAATATAAAACGTAATTTCTAATTATTTTACTACAATTCTATATCTAAGAGATGAGGAATTATGTACATTATTTACATTTGATGGATATTTGTCCTCATCTTGTTTGTTGTTAACACAACGTTTCGGCTGATATACCCTCCAGCCTTCATCAGGTGTATTGGGAGAAATTTCGAACCTGGGTTCTCATTCCTAAATATTTTTGATGTTGTTGTTGTTATTATTATTATTATTATTATTATTTTATGTTTGACTTTTGTTTTGCATTTGTACAAGTTGGATTCAAGTCTCACCCAGAGACCTCAAGAGACAACAAGTTAGAAGTTCATGTAGTGTTATGCCTAGGATACCATATATTTGGATTTGTACAGTTTTGTTCAAGTGAATATTTAAGAAACCATAAGAAAATTATGTGTTTGCTTTAAAATTTGAGATCACATAGACAGTATTTTACGTAGGATATGGGCAGTTCCCATGAGCACTATCTTTTGAACTTCAGCCATTTTGGTGTTTCCTGGAATCTGATCTAGGTAGTAATCAGCCCGTTTCGTTGTCATTCCCAGGGCACCTATGACAATAGGTATTGTTTTCGTCTTCAGATTCCACATTTTGCTAATTTCTATTTCAAGATCTTTATATTTGCTCAGTTTTTGGTAGGTCTTGACAGATACGTTTATATCGATTGGGACAGTCATATCAATGAGGAGGCATGATTTTTGTCTGAAGTCTTTCAGTATGATGTCTGGCCTATTTGCGTCTATCTTTCTGTCAGTTTGAGTGGTGAAGTTCCAGAGGAGTGCAATGTGATCATTTTCAAGTACTGGGGGTAGTTTGTGTTCCCACCAGTTTTTATCATGGGGCAAGTCCAGGTTTTTGCATATTACCCAGTGAATATATTGTGCAGCTCTATCATGCCTGTTGAGATACTCTGTAGGCGCAAGCAGACTGCACATGGAGACAACATGATCGATGGTCTCATTTTGTTGTTGGCATATACGACATAATGGGGAGCTGCCGTTCTTTAATATGTTGGCCTGGTAGTTCTTTGTAGGTAGGCATTGATCTTCAGCTGCTATGATAAACCCCTCTGTTTCTGATTTCAAGCCAGAGGCCATTAACCATTGGTGGGTAAGGGCTTTGTAAATATCTGCATTATTCGCTCTCTTTGGGTATTTGCCATTGAGAGGTTTTCCATGCCATTTTTCAGTCATAATAGCTAAGGCAGCAATTTTAGCACGGGTTTTCAAGCGCTTAGCTTTTTCTGCAGGTGTTTCTAGTTCGTCTAATTCTTGAATTTGTTGCAATTGGAATTCACTTAGATATTCCTTTGCCTGTTTTGTTACTGAGTAAGATGCTTTCTTGCTTTCATATTTTAAGACAAGTTTTAGCATCCAGTCCTCAAAGTTTTTCAGATAGGTGTCTAGGCCAATTGTGGCTACCTTCATTGATAATGCCAGCTGTAGAAGTCCTCGGCCTCCTTCTTTTCTTGGCAGATAAAGACGTTCTATATCTGCCTTAGGGTGGTGCATTCTATGCATTGTCAACAGTTTTCGTATTTTTCTGTCAACATTACATATTTCAGTAATTGACCAGTTAACGATGTTGAAACTGTAAGTCACGACTGGTATGGCTAGAGCATTGATCGCTTCGATCCTGTTTCTCGCGTTCAACTCTGTCTTCAGTATTGCTCTCACCCTGCGATAACATTCTCTTCTGATCCTTTCCCTCGTCACTGAGTGCTTGATATTGTCCCCTTCAATTACCCCTAGGTATTTGTAGCTCTCCGCTGGTTCTAACTCTTTTATGACATTTTGCTGGTCAAGGTTCACATTAGAGGTATTTGTCATTTTTCCTTTGATAAAGGTAGCTTTTGCACATTTATCAAGGCCAAATTGCATCCTGATGTCATCACTGAATTGTTTAACAATCGCTAGTAGGCCTTTGAGTTGTTGGTCATTTTTTGCAAAGAGCTTTAAATCATCCATGTAAATGAGATGATTTATATTTTTATCAAATATTTTATAACCATACTGTGCATCATTGAGCAATTTTGAGAGCGGTATTAGGGTTAGACAGAAGAGGAGTGGTGATAGTGAGTCACCCTGGAAAATGCCACATGAAATTCTTACATCTCCAGCATTTAGAGATTCATTGTCGTTGTTCAACATCAGTGTGGTTCTCCATGATCTCATACTTACAGATAAAAAGTTTCGCAGAGTAGGAGCTATTTTATACATTTCCAGACATTTCCTAATCCAGCTATGTGGTAGGCTATCAAAGGCCTTTTTATAGTCTATCCAGGCTATTGACAAGTTTTTGTGTCGCTTGTGACAATCTTCTAAGATCATCTTATTGATGAGTAGCTGATCTTTACAACCATAAGATCCACGTTTACATCCCTTTTGCTCATTAGGAATATGCTACTTTCTATTAAAAAACTATAGGTGTACTCGGTTAGGACAGATGTTAGCGTCTTATACATTGTTGTTAAGCAGGTTATGGGGCGATAATTTTTTGGTTCGTTTGTTTCCTCATTTTTTGGAAGCAGGAATGTTAAACCATTAACTAGCCAAGAGGGCATCAAACTAGGATTTTGCAAAACATCGTTGTAAAGTTTTGTTAGCAGTTCATGGCTTTCTGGGAAGGCATTCAACGAGAAGTTAGGAATTTTATCCTTTCCTGGAGACTTCCATTTGCTTGACCTCCTGAGAGCAGATCTTATATCTTCTACCTTGACCCCCTCCCACTTTTGCTCCTCTAAGGAGTCTAGGTCTGTAGATATTCTATCAATACTCTTGTCAAATTTAAGGTTTTTCAAACATTCTATGTCAGATCTAAGCAGCTTAATTATTATTATTATTATTATTATTATTATTATTATTATTATTATTATTATTATTATTATTATTATTATTATCTTATGTTTGACTTTTGTTTTGCATTTGTACAAGTTGGATCCAAGTCTCACCCAGAGACCTCAAGAGACAACAAGTTAGAAGTTCATGTAGGTGTTATTATTATTATTATTATTATTATTATTATTATTATTATTATTATTATTCAGGTCACCGCCTAGAATCGAACTCGGAATCTTGGGGTTAGTAGACCGTGCTCTTAACCACTACGCTATATGTCCGTGGGCATAGTGGTTAATAGCACGGACTACTAACATATGGCGTAGTGGTTAATAGCGCAAGTTACTAACCTCAAGATTCCGAGTTCGATTCCAGACAGTGACCATAATAATAATAATAATAATAATAATAATAATAATAATAATAATAATAATAATAATAATAACATCGAAAAATACCTTGGTAATGAGAACCCATGTTCTAAATTTCCCCAAAACACCTGATGAAGGCTCGAGAGTATATCAGCCGAAGCGTTGTGTTAACAACGCATTCAACACCAAATTATTATTATTAATAATAATAATAATAATAATAACATCGAAAAATACCTTGGTAATGAGAACCCAGGTTCTAAATTTCCCCAAAACACCTGATGAAGGCTGGAGAGTATATCAGCCGAAACGTTGTGTTAACAACAAACAAAATGAGGACAAATATCCGTCAAATGTAAATAATGTAAATAATGTGAATTATTTTACTGATAGAAGAAATTCAAAGTAAGATAACGGTATAGGTGATTTCTCTATTGTATCGTGGTGAAATGTAACGTTCTAATTATATAGTAGAAATTTTAAACATTTTCTTAATCATAGACTCCCTCAGGATTGGCCAATATGTTCCCATGCCCTCTTAGCAAGGTTACCAAAATTATTATCATCTTATGTCAAATTAGGTGTCAGTGTCTTGACATGCATAAGATGCATAAGACTACAAGGCTGTTCAAATTGTTAAAGTTTGTATGTATGATTATCTTAATGTTCTACTTTCAGTTACTATCCTGGTAAACCTGCTAAAAATAAACCAACAGATTTCTTAAATTATTGCTATTCCCATTGGAATTCTTACCAACCTACTAGTTTACAAGCATTTTCACTCCTTTTTTTCACTTAAATTATACAGATCTTGTTAGAATAATTATAGAGAATTGTTCTAAACAATTCCGAACCAATAGTTTTTGAAAAGATGATCTATCATTAAGCTTGGAGCCTAAAAGCAATAAATTGAAAAGATGTATGTAATGGCAGCATGCAACCCGATCATATAGGATGCTTGAAATATCTTTATTCTATGTGCAACATGATTATAAAAATATTTTGATTTAGCATATTTTACTTTTAAATCCAAAAATATGTGGCGGCATTGCAATTTGTTTACAAAAGGTTTACCTACATTTCGGAAAAAAGTAATATTTATCTTTTTGCGATGAAATGTTGATATATATACTACAACTTTTAAATATTCAAACTGAATAAAATGTATGGTTCATATTGAAATTATTGAACATAAAATGAAATTTAAATTTATAAGTTACTATTTTCAACACAAATCTTACCATAGAGTTTACTAAGACAGCAATAAATTTTACTTAAACAGAGTTTTTATTGATATAAATTTATGGCAGTGAATATGAGCTTCTTATTCTTTGTGTTTATCTGTAAACCTATTTCTGATTGAAATGCTTTTCCATAAAAAAAATGTGTTCTACGAATTCTTACTTCAAAAGGGATATATATATATATATATATATATATATATATATATATATATATATATATATATATATATATATATATATATATATATATATAACGAAATGTTAGCACCACGCAGTGTTTAGGCAAAGGCAAAATTTAAGGTTAGTCAGAATATGTTTGTGACATCTGTATATATAAAAGGCAGGATGTGTGTATGTTTACGTGATTGTAATTTATGCACGTCCACAAATTAGCATGCATGTTGCTCCAATTTTAGGAGGACATACGTCATGACCCTAGCTGTATTTTCGTCAACTTATTTTTACCAGAGTCACCAGTGAATAGTAGTAAAAATAAATTTTCAACCAAAACTTTTAACAAGTCGGAGAAATCCACCATTGTTTACAACGGGATTTAAGTCCCCTTCTAGCGACGAGTAAGTTTTTAAGACTTTTATTTTTATTTTTCCATCGAGGAAAAAAAGTGTTTTCTTCATATACGAACAACACACACACATACGAACATGTATGCGTACAAAAAATATGTATGCAATTGGTGTACGTACATACGTACGTACGTGTGTGTGTGTGTGTGTGTGGGTGTGTGTTGCCCATATATATATATATATATATACATATATATATATATATATATATATATATGTGTGTGTGTATATATATATATATGTATATATATATATATATATATATATATATATATATATATATATATATATATATATATATATATATATATATATACAGACATAAATACATATACTTAAGACCTGGTTGGGATCTTAATTGCGATCCGCTTCTAACACGGAGAATTGGGAGCCCTTTTGGCCATTCTATTTTCCTTGCTGAAAAGGTTCTCTACCCATGGGCAAAGAGGGGTTAGATGATGGGGTGGTGTTTTCAAAGGGCTGGCATGTGTAACCTGATCACCTCTGTCAATCAAGCTCCCAAACCATGCGCTCGCTTTGCGACACTGATTCTGCCCAAATTTGACGTCATGTTACTTAGTTTGGTTTGAAATAAAGAACTTGATTAGCTTAATAATCCCAAATTATCCCGGGCAAAGCCGGGCTATACTTCTTCTATTTGCTAAAAGGCAAATTCATTGCAGTTACTGAAGAGAAAAATATCTTTTTTATACTAAAAAAAGGTGTGAAAACAGCCGTTTTTTTTAGTGTCGCCATTTATCAGAAATCCCAGACATC
This sequence comes from Octopus bimaculoides, assembly GCF_046866305.1. Classification (NCBI taxonomy): domain Eukaryota; kingdom Metazoa; phylum Mollusca; class Cephalopoda; order Octopoda; family Octopodidae; genus Octopus; species Octopus bimaculoides. The sequence goes on from NC_142929.1 coordinate 6,848,953, forward strand.
GATGTTTCGATTTTTGTTACTCTTGGGTACATTCCATTGACAAGAGTAAAAAAAAAAAACTCGAAACACCGATGTCTGGGATTCCTGATAAATTGGCGACAGTGAACAAACCGGTGTTTTCACAGTGGTTTTAACATAAGAGGGATATTTTCTCCATGGTAACTGCAGTGAATTAGCTTTTTAGCAGATGAAAAGATATGCCAGAAACATATTTTAACTAATATATATTTACACATCTTTATATATATATATATATATATATATATATATATATATATATATTTATATAAGGGCATTACTATGCAATAATGCCTCACGCTATGAAGGATTCTAAGGTCAGACTACCATAAAAAAACACATTTTTTTATGGTAGTCTAAGCTTAGAGTACCTCATAGCATGAGGCATTATTGTATAGTAATCCCCTTATATAAATAAATATATATTTTGGGAATAAATGATGGATTTTTTCCCTTATGAGGTTCTTTTCACGCTAGCTACTTGATAAATTCTTGTAAAAAAATTCATCCTATTATTGAATTTATATATATATATATATATATATATATATATATATATATATATATATATATATATATATATATATATATATATACATATATATATATATACATATATATATACCAGAATAAGCGCATAAATGTGAAACAAGGTGGACAAAGAAATACTCGATTACCCGAGGTAGAGTAGAACTATCTGACGAACGGGAACATGATACTCTGAGTAAAGTTTTTGTGATGTCTTTGCAGTTTTATATATATATCGAACATATAAGCAATATGGAGCTATGGCAAAGAACGAATCAAGTTTCGATTACGGAGCAAATATTTAAGAAAATGTGGAAGTGGATTGGTAGCACAATTAGAAAGGACACACCAAATGTAGCGAAAAGTGCTTCACAGTGGAATCCGGATGGATATAGAAAGAGGCGTAGGGTAAAGAACTCGTGGCGTAGATCAACACAAAAGGAACTAGAGAAAGGGGGACATACATGGCAGAGTATAAGTACAGAAGCGAAAAATTATGGAACATGAAATTTACTTATAAGTGGCCTATACTCAGCGTTGTAGGGTTAAAGGCAAGAAAGAATGACTATATATATATATATATATGTGTGTGTGTGTGTGTGTGTGTGCGTGTGTGTGTGTGTGCATGCATGTGCGTATGTATGAATGTATGCATGTATGTATGTATGTATGTATGTATATAGTTGTATGTATAAGCATGTATATTTAAAATACATAAAACATATATATGAGGGGGTGCTGAAAAGTTCCTGAATCTGGGTAAAAGAATGTACAGGAGGATCAGTTAACTATGATTTAAATCAGCATATTTTCCTCTTACATTCACACACTTATTACAGTGGTCCTTCAATTTTTCTAAGCCCTGTAAAAGATCTCAGAAGGTTCGGCCTTCAACTAGGCCTTTCGCGATACCCTTAAACCCAAGAACTTTTTAGCAACCCTCGTACATATTTATACGTGTGTGTGTATGTGTATGTGTATTCTTATGTACGTGTGTATGCATGTATGTGTGTGTATGTATGCCTCCAGAAAAATATAATGAAAATGTGTTTTAGAAAATTACATTGATTGGGCAGAATTATTTGATACTAGCGTGACCCATGAATATTTCACGGAATTAATAGCAAACTTACTGGATTATTTCTGAAAACTTTATCCAAAAAAACCTGAAAGCGTAGACTGTGTTGTGTCTGTCTGAGGAGACAGTTGCTCATCTGCTATTCATTGAAAAGTGAAGGAAATTCAAATACGATGATTATCTAATGTACTTTACATATACAGTTTATATATTTTATGCACAATTTTATCGACTTTATAGACAACACTCATAAAATACATATTCACTCTTATTTTTCCATTTCCCCCATAAACAAAAAATATCCCGTACATATGATATATCCTTTAGTTAAATTGCATATGTCTGCCTCGTAAATAAGCGTGAATATTTCACAGAATTGCACTTATGCGCATGCGTTAAGTGAAAGGTGATATATAAAAAAACTATCGAATCACCACCGCCACCACCACCTTCACCACCACCACCACCACCACCACCACCACCACCATCACCACCACCACCACCACCACCACCACCACCACCATCACCACCACCATCACCACCAACTCTCTCTACCCTTCTCTCTCTCCCTCCTCTCTCCCCCTCTCTATCTCCCCACTCTGTCTTTCTTTAACTTCACCATCAGAACATCACCTCTCTGCTAAAGTTATTACGTACCCCTTATCTCATGTCATGGACGCTTGTCTCTCCAGCTTTTCTCTCTCCGTCTTTTTCTCTCTTTCTTCCTCTTTCTGTGTCACTCTTCCCCCTATTCTCGTTTTCTCTATCCTTTTTCTTTCTCCTCTCTTTTCTTTCAATTAATCACGTGAAAGCGTTAGAATTACACTCCCTCTACCTCGCGTCATATACGCTTCTCTCTCCCTCCTTTTCTTCCTCTCTTTTCTCCCTCCCTCTTTTCTTTCTTCCTCTTTTTCTCTTAGCACATGAAAGCGTTACCGACGGGTTAAGTAACGGAATGACAAGCAGAATTATTATAAGATTCTATTATGGGAGGATCTTTCAGAAAGATATTTTCGGATTGCAGTCTGGCATCCTTAATATTCCATCACTTAATGCTGTTTTCCTGGCAAACAGCATTTAGTTGTTATTTAATTTTGTCATTAATTACTTACATAATTTCTATTATTAATAAGGTTCTTATATTCAAAATAAGTAGGTCGTTTGCAAGAAAATTATTTTTAATTAGAAAATGTCTGATAACGCATGACTGTAATCTAATTTTAAAATGCTTTACGGATTTAACGAATTCCTTTAATTGTAATTAATAGTTGATTATTACGTAAACGCTTTCGACAAATTGCAGCTTGTAATTAACAAGCAATAATTTAAAAGACGAGTCAATCTTCGGATAATTTATTCTTAAATGCAGTATACTATAAAGACCATAAAATCATAATGGTACACACGTTAAAAGAGCCATAAGAAAGCATCACGGAAAGGATTTTGCTAGAAACTGTTAAATGAAGAACACTTACGTTACTCAGAGTGCCCATTCTTGTAGGCCCAGCGATTGAAGCTGACAGTCATAATTAACCTTTAGCATACTGCGGGTGCAACATGTCACCGTATGAGTTTTCTCCCCTGTAACAACAGGGCAGTGGCAGGGGAAACAATTCTAGAGAAAATACAGTGTGCTAAAGGTTGAAAAGACCACGAAGGTTATGAAGACAAGGGAGACGTTAAGATATCTTTCAAAATAAGATACGTGCTAACCACTCGAGTGCTCACTGACTGGCACACCTACAATAATTATCAACTACTAATAGGGCGAAGGAGAGCAAGGAAAATGTTCCACGAAAGAAAAACTACAAAAGCTTTAAAATTATGGATTAGAGACAGAAAGAATTATAACAAAGCGAAATCGAGATGAAGTAGCATAGATTAGATGCAATATTTGTTTGTTTTACCTCATCCCATCTTTTTAACAAGCCAACTGCAGAAGTATTGAGAGCAAACTGTTATACCCAACATTCGTTATCTAATAACTACTAAGAAAAGATAGTGTAAGTGCAAGCCATGTACGATGGCGTCTGCAAATGAGATGAAAGCAGCGAATTCGATGGAAATTTTAGCGTTCATGTATCAATCACAGCTAGATTCAGAAGTCTCGCCTGTGTATTATAATTTTTCTGATTCTTTCAGAGAAGTTTAAGACCAGCAGCTTGTGGGAATATTTGTATGGCAAAGAGCTAGCTCTCGTAGCTGGAAGAACTGGGAAATGATTTCAAACATAGAAATAGTTTCTAATCGAGACGCCTTAAGGCAAACCAAACAGAAACAAAATTGTTGGTTACAACAAAGGACACCACAAGTCTACTGCAATCTTAAAAATAGCTATGCTTAATATGAAGCAAACATATAGCTATGATGTCTGTAATGTGCCTTCAATGTATACAGTGGGCGTACAAAAAGTACAACAGCGTTATGAACAAGTTGACAGAAAAGAAAGACTTTGTATGCAGCCGATGAACGGGATTCCTTAATTATAAGAATACTATTTCAAATAACCAGAAAGCTTGTTACAGGTAGCTGAATGCTTTTTGACTCAATCGTTACTGAAGGTGAGTTGTGAGAGCAGAATCGCTAGAGTTAGAAGGAAAATATAGGCAAACTTCAAGGAACGATTCCTACGGTTAGAAACAATGGGAAATGGGAACCTGCCCCGAAAGAAAGCACAGATTCAGTATTTATGGTGTGATATTGCTTGGTCTGAAATAAAGTGCGGAATATGTGTAAAAGGTAAATGAAAATAAAGTGAGTATGGTCTGCTGCATGTATAATTTTAGGAGGGAATGCGCACCATTTCGGGACCTTCTTCTCGACGTCTTTACTGAGCACCGGCATCCTCACCGATGTGAGGCCTCAGCTACTAAGTAAAACATGGTTATAAAAGGAAACTTAACGGTTGCAACGGACGGGATTTTGCTGAAACATGCATGGAATTATGATGATGACGAGTAGGAAAATGATGATGATGATGACAACCAGGATGACGGCCATGATGATGATGATGACGATGATGATACTGATGATGATGATGATATTCATTCATCGTCGTCGTGGCGCTCCGTCGCTTACGACGACGAAATGAACGTGTAAGCGGCTGAGCACTCCACAGACACGTGTACCCTTAACGTAGTTCTCGGGTGGGGTGGGGAGATTCAGCGTGACAAGGCTGAAACAGAAACAGAGAGAAAGAGTGAGAAAAAGTTGTGGCGAAAGAGTACAGCAGGGTTCACCCCCACCCCTGCTGGAGCTTTGTGGAACTTTAGATGTTTTCGCTCAAGAAACATTCACAACGCCCGGTCTGGGAATCGAAACCGCGATCCTATGCCGGCGAATCCGCTGTCCTAACCACTGGGCCATTGCGCCTCCACAAGCTATTCACTATTACTATTTTATATCAGGACGATATTCATTGTATCTTTTAATTGTAATATTATTCCCTGAAATAAAATGCCACAAAAATCAAACACATCATAAATAACACAACACCTGCTCATAGCGAAGGCGCAAATCATGTCTTGATAACACTATAATTTATTCGGAAGCTGAACTTATGCCACGCGTGTCTAACGAGGTTATACGTACTATATCCATCGAACTCTAAAAGGCAGGCAAAATTGTAGCCACCTAAGATAAAAATAGTTGCTATTTAACGAATTATATCCTGAATTCCATGCAATACATTAACATTTTATAATGATTTGGAAATCAATTATTTTATATATTTAATAATTAATATCAATGGCTTTAGTTTTTTTTTGTAAGTGTGTTTACTTTGTATATTTGTGTGTTTGTGTGTGTCTGTATGTGTATCTGTGTGCGTATTCATAGACAGCATCACTTTTTCTGCAACTGATGGTCCAACACTACTTTTAATCCACACATCATAATGAGCAAGCACTTGATTTTCCAGTGAACCGTAAGACTAGTTCACCTGGTTATCACAGGCGACATTGTATTTCATTTGCAATTATCTGACTATTTATGACTGCTGCAAATTCAGTGATTCAAGGAAATTCCTAATCACTTCTCCCTAATTAATAATTCTAAGCACAGTGCCAGTATCAATAGTGGTATAAAGGGTAAACACAAAGCTATATCTCTTCATAGATTGTTAGAACTGTACCACAGTGTATTAGACGTTTGATAGTGTTTCAACATACGTGTTATGTTATTTAAAAAACGAAAAGGCATGTAGAAATAACCTTCACAATATAATGTAAAGAGCACTGCTAACACAGTAGAACATGGTGCTGACTTATAAAAACATCTTATATACTTTATAGTATATTATGGTTGTCTAACGGAATACCACGTGCCTACAAACCATTAAGAAAATATAGCATTTTTTTTACAGGAAATCATTCTTTAAGAAAAACTGCTGCTTGTGCAAGTGAAATCAGTCGAAAACTCCGCATTACAGGATGCCAGTGGGTTTCATTGGTCATCAGGAGAGAATGCGCACCATTTCGGGACCTTCCTCAACACCTTTACTCTTATGAGACAACGAATGTGTGCACCATCACCCAGAGCTTATAACAGATTTGCCATTAACAATTGCTATTTTGAACTCCACTTGCTTCTATCGAATTTCAAAAAAAGTTGGACTGCGTGACTCATTTGTTGTTCTTATATAGATTTTAATTCACATACGTTGGAGTATAAAAATAATGAGTTGAAAATGCAGTTAGAGTCTTTAAAAAGTTTATTAATATCAACTTAACCGGTTTCACAATTTCCTTATTTACAAAACTACTGTGAGAGAAAAGGGCTTGGAGCCATGCCGTGTTTATTTCGACTGACCGGAGTTTGAAAATTTGCTCTTTTTATGGTGAGATCATTAATTAAATTGCCATCAAATGAGGTTGTTTGGTAGGTTGGAGGTGGTCACGAGGGCAGTGTCATGTGACCATATGAATGATGGCTGTAACAAATTTTAAGGGCGTATGAGGTCAATGACTGTATGCTGGACGTACGCATTAGTTCATATGACAGTACCAACCTAGCGAATCTATCATAGAATAGATTGAACAGCAGGCTGCTGTCAGAATAGCTAACATCTTTGTATATATAATTATCAATGTGTCTATGTAAGAAAATGTTAACTACAATAGTGCAATATCGCCGCTTAATATGTTGTTGTAGCTTATTTCATCGTAGTTTGTATTTTCAATAAACATTTCCTTTGTATGTGGGAAGACTAAGTACTTTGATAATTTGTTTATCACACATAAGTCTAAATATTCATTTAACGGAAACTGTCTTGTATTAGTAGATTATGTTTTAGCAGATGAATATTGAATCCATTTTGCAAGATAAGTTTCTGTTGTATTATGTAATCATCGTTACAGCACTTGTATTTGAAAGCATAAACGCGTATGTTTTGACGAACAGGTACAGTAAATCTTAATTTATATACATCTTATGTAAGGCTCAAGCAGGTTCTGCACTTAGGCGAACACAAATCTGGGCAAATGGTTTTGTGTTTGTAGTGGGCAATTTGGTGCTGGTAAGTAAATTTCAAAGGATACCAGTCATCTTTTGCTGTTGATTATTTTGTGTATTTCGAACGATTTTGGTACCTTTTGGTTATCTCACCCCCATTAAAAAAATGGGTTATCTCTCCCGGTTTTACGAGTAATATCGATACTTTTGGTTATCTCAGTCAGCTAAAAAAAATGTTTAACCCTCAATAAAACAAAAAAAAAGTGAAAAAAATTAATAGACATGAAAAGTGAAAAGACGAAACATCGTTTCGAATCTGTTAATATTTCTAAAACAAATTATACCATTCCTATTGAGAAGGCCAAAAGTCAACAAGTGGGACTTAATGGGTTAAATCGATTTTTTAGTGAGGAGATGACCTAGTTTTTTAATGGCAATTTTGTTAATGGGGGTGAGATAAACCAAAACATACCGCGATTTTTTCTATTCCTGATTCCAGCTCAATAATACAACGTTTTGATGAATGATATATATTTCTGTATATCTGTGTTGTGATGCAGGCTAGAGTATTTGGTACATCGGAATTGCCTGTGTTGCTTGTAATTCTTGACTGTCTATTGCTTTGGCACTTTCTATTCCATTATCAAATATCTTTTGATTGGTACTGTCTTTCAGTTTTTGTTTTAATTCCCAGTGTCTTTTATTTCGAGTTTCAAACTTCAAAACATTTGAACGTTTTCTTCGCGCTAAATTAAGCAAAATATTTGTTTTGATATTTGGTTTGCGTGATGTCGAAAGTATTGTTTAGGCCTGTAGTGGATGTCAGCTCCGATATTTGTGTCGTCGTTTTTATGATTAAAATACCCAGGAAAGGTAGTCAATGCTTATAGTATTCCAGTATGAACTGTATACTGTTGTTCATGTTATTAATTTCAAGGCTGTGTGGTAAGTAGCTTGCTTACCAACCACATGGCTCCGGGTTCAGTCCCACTGCATGGCACCTTCGGCAAGTGTCTTCTACTATAACCTCGGGACGACCAAAGCCTTGTGAGTGGATTTAGTAGACGGAAACTGAAAGAAGCCTGTCGTATATATGTATATGTATATATATGTGTTTGAGTTTCTGCGTTTGTCCCCCCAACATCGGTTGACAACCGATGCTGGTGTATTTACGTCCCAGTAACTTAGCGGTTCGGCAAAAGAGACCGATAGAATAAGTACTAGGCCTAAGCTCAAATTCCGCTGAGGTCGATTTTACTTTTCACTCTTTCGATGTCTGTAAAATATGTACCAGTTGATCTCTAGAAATTGCTGGTTTTGTGCCAAAATTTAAAACCGATATTAAATTGATGAAGATCTATCTCTCAGATGCTTAGAAGAAAAATCCCATGTGAACAATTCAAGAATACAATTCACATACTGACCTTGACCGATCATCACTAAACATATATTAAAGGTCTTGGACTTACTCAACAACGATATAAATGAAAACGCAAAGAAATAGATTGAACATTTTTTTAATAACAGCATATTGATGAAAATAAAAATGCACAAACACCACCTTGAAATATATATGAGGTTTACGTATGAAGAAAGAACTTTCAATGGTTTCTTATGTCTAGGCGCATTCAAGAGAGTAGCAAACATATAGAGCAATGCATTGTCAGCCGGGGGTTTTAAAGAAATGTTTAAATACCAAAAACACACACAATAGAACAAGAGGAGATGCAAAAGAAAGACCACGCGATTTAATCCATCATTTTTACAAATGTAAGCACATTGATTGTCAAAGTCGCCACCAAAATTACACAATCTTATTTTCTCTCTGGACATAAGCACATGAGCACATTTGACCCAAACTTAATCAAAGTAACCTGATCGATACTAACGCCTCAGCAAATTTTAATAGTAAAAATATTTATGAATCACTTAATATTTTAAACCAAGCAATAAATTGTAGAAGTGAGAAAATCATCCTAATTAAGTTATTAATTGCTCTTTTGACTACTTTTGTCTTGAAAGAAGCGGTTCTTTATATCGTATAATTATACAAGAAATAATTGATCCTAAAATAAGCAAAAGGCCATTGATATATGGGCAGAGGTTAGTTACTTAAAGTACTTCCAACAACGGGAATTGAACACAGAAGGCAAAAGGCTGTAACTAAATATCGCAAATAAATTTTTGAGACAGTCAAACAAGTCTGCTTATCCACGCCATTATTATACAAGAAATAACGAGATGGCTAAAGGCTATATAAATGTTCCCTTGTGATTTATTTAATGTCAAATATATAATTTATTCACACACTTATATACACTTACATGTATGGTGTCACGTCGCTTTTAGTGCCACTGGTAAATTGTAACTCAGTGCAAACTGTTGCATGGCTAGACCCTCAGCGACCAAATCGGTAAAGCTCTTAATCCTACTTAGTAAGAAGTTTACTTTCCGTTGGATACTCTGTCAGATGAAAAACTAAACCTGCCAATGGGAAGATGAACACAGTAGAGTGAACGACCATCCAACAGCTGGGAGAGAGAGACCACCATTCCTTGTTTAGCCATCTCTTTAGGAGAGGTTAAATTCTCACATAACGCATGCAACTCCGTTAGTATTCAATGATATTGTCTAGTTATTCTTTTGGGGAAAATTCATACGTTGTTTAGAGAATGAGATTGACTCTGTAGAAGACATTTCCTCACACCAAAAGGCTTCAGGCCCAGGCACTCCTTCATTTTTAACATCTCTCTTACGTGTTGCATACTACGTCTAGCTGTAGCGAAAAAAAAGGCAAAGCACTCAATGAAACATTCCATGATGAAATGAAGACATGTATCAGCGTAGGCGATAACACTCTGAACTGAACTCTGGATGCAGGAGATGACCAGCGAGGCCGCATCCTTGCAAAAGGGGCTAGGTCTCGAACAGGGTTGAAAAGCCATATCCATGCTGCTTCAAGAGAAAAGTCAAGTGATAGCACTCCTCGAAATCGAGTTGTAGCC
>NC_142929.1:6864032-6936532 GCF_046866305.1 Octopus bimaculoides
AGATAGATAGATAGATAGATAGATATACGTGTGTGTGAGTGTGTGTGTGTGTGTGTGTGTGTGTGTGTGTGTGTGTGTGTGTGTGTGTGTGTAGGCGAATGGCTCAGTGGTTAGACCGTCGAGTTTACGATCGTGAAATTGTGACTTCGATTCCCGGACCGGGCTGCGTGTTGTGTTCTTGAGCAATACACTTTATTTCACGCTGCTCCAGTTCACTCAGCTGTAGAATTGAGTAGCGACATCACTGATGCCAAACTGTATCGGTCTTTGCCTTTCCCTTGGATAACATCAGTGGTGTGGAGAGAGGAGGCTGGTATGCATGGGCAACTGCTTGCCTTCCATAAACAACCTTGCTCGGACTTGTGCCTCGGAGAGTAACTTTCTAGGTGCAATCCCATGGTCATTCATGACCGAAGGGTCTCCCCTCACACACACACACACACACACACACACACACATATTCTTTCATTCTTTTACTTGTTTCAGTCATTTGACTGCGGCCATGCTAGGGCACCACCTTTTAGTCGAACAAATCGACCGCAAGACTTATTTTTTTGTAAGACTAGTACTTATTCTATCGGTCTCTTAGACTGGACCGCTAAGTTTCGTGGACGTAAACGTACCAACATCGGTTGTCAAGCTATTGTGTGGGGATAAACAGAGACACACAAATACATATATATATATATATATATATATATATATACGACGGGCTTCTTTCAATTTTTGTCTACCAAATACATTTACAAGGCTTTGGTCAGCCCGAGGTTGATAAATAAAATACTGTACAACTACTGGTAATAATACTATCTACCCCTCAATTCACAATTCCCCTGAGGATAACTTAGCTCTTCAATACTCCCGGTATCGATAAAATGAAGTGTCACACAAATACATAAACTGATATATTCAAATAAGCCATTTCCACAAAATATCCAGCCTTTTGCGCGAGCAAAAGACTGATTAATTTGTAATACAGCCGGGAAGACACATAAAGAAGGCAATTTATAGTATAAGCACAAGACTTGGTATTTTGTGGAAATGGTTTATTTGAATATATCAGCTTATGTATTTGTGTGTCACTTCATTTTATCGATATCAGAGGTATTGAAGAGCTAAGTTGAATTGCGAGTAGACAGTGTTGAAACAAATATCATAAAGTTTTGTTTCCAATTCGCCATATTAAGGTGCACTGAAATAATAATTGTGTGGTCATTCGCTGACTAACAATCTTTTCTACTCTAAGGACAAGGCCTGACATTTGTGACGAGTGGTTGCGGCTGGAGGATTTCATCGACCCTGCTAATCAGCTGGCATTTCTTTTATTGACCATCAAAAGGATGAAAGGTAAGATTCGACCTCGGCAGAATTTGAACTCAGAACGTAAAGACTGTCAGACCTTTTGTCCGGCGTGCTAAAGATTCAGCGAAATCGCCGCCTTTGCCTGGTTAATAACATGTTATATACTTGAGAAAGTTTTCGTGCGTTTTTATGTGCAAAATTTTCTCCTCCTCCCCTTGTATCGTCTGTCTCCGCTTCCATTATTCTGCTAAACCTGTTTTACTACTACACTCATCTTTAAGCTTCCCACTGGAAATGTTATTTCGAGTCTCTCTCTCTCTTCTTTTCTGTCATTTATTTGTTATTCCGTGCTCTGTCTCTATTGCAATCATCTGAAGTGGTTTTAAACTAATGTAAGCAGGAAGTAGACGTTTGAAAGTGAGAGTTGAAACTGAATCCATTCTATAACAGAATCCATTCTACTTCGCAGAAAGCTTCTGTGCCTAAGAGAGAATGTATGTCCATTTACTCCCTTTCTTTCTTATGCAGATATCTACTTTAAATCTATGTGGCTGACTATTTCACCTCTCTTGTTCCTTCACTGAAAGCTTTGCTTTCAAGTTTTTCCCTTCCTTTCTCTTTCTACCCGTAATCCTCTCTGGTTTCCTACAACAGTTTCAAATTTTGGCACAAGACCTGCAATTTTAAAGGAAGGGGTAACTCGATATCATTGACTCCAATACTTCCCTGGTAGTTATTTTGTTGACCTTGAAAGGATGAAGAGCAAAATTGACGTCGGTAGAATTTGAACTCAGAGCGTAAATCGGAAGAAATGTCACGAAGCATTATTGTCCAGCTGGGTATCGATTCTGCCAGTTCGCCGCCTTTCTGGCTCCCTATAATGTTATCGGTTAAAACTTATGTAAGAATGCTACGTTCAATGAATTCTTCTCCATGGATTTGCAATTTAATGTTTATTTCATTATCTTTGAATAGCCAATGGCAGAATATGCACCACTCGCACAGAGACATGCTTTATACTTAGATCGCTGGAGATTGATACACAGTTGGATGCAAAATAATTGAGAAGGTTCGGTTTCCCATACCATCAAGTGTAGCAGTGTTCATTGTATCACACTGCTCAATTGCTGTGTACCATCCAGTCTGTTTCAACTTTTGCTCACGCACCGTGATGATACTGCCAAAGAGTTCCAGTATGGAAAATGGGGATACTGACTCTATCGACTAAATTAAAATAAATATGCAACCCTCGTCAATTCTACTCCATGAAATGCACCATCTTCAGTTCAACGCATATGGAGCAGCAACGTTGATGGTAGCAGAGATTCTGCCAGACAGTTTGGACATTTTCATACTCTTCTATAAGTTTGTTTGGATAAACAATTGGTAAAGAGGCATATCGCTTTCTATTGTGTAATAAAACAGATTTCAGTCTTCTTTTGGAGTGGTTATAAATAGTTGCCAATATGTTCGATATTTTGGCAGTTCTATCTGCAGAAAAGTCTGGGCGTGTTATTGCTGTAGTTAAGGCCTTCATCATTAATGATGTTAGGATGCTAAAGATTCGACGAACTGCTTTGAGAGACTAAGGTCTTATTTAGATCCAACTATTTTGATGTCTAAGAACTTCGTATTCATTTTCACAACTCCTAACTGTTGTGGACACTAAACTGCATATCTTCATCGTATGACAAAGGAAGTTCAGGCACGCATTGGCATGAGAATTACTTTGTAAAGTGGTACAGCTTGCTTTGCAGATTCCAAAGCATTTAAGAACGACATTCCAGTGCATAATTTTTCTTGTTTTATTTGTAGCAATTAAAGTTTTCCGTATTAACGACACAAAAATAACAATCTGTCATTGTGGTGGTTTGTCGCTATTGCTACCGCATAGTTACTCCAAAATTTAATTTGTTCTGACGATTTGTCGACTGCAGAGGGGTTTTTACATAGACTTCGCATAACTTATGTGTTGCCTATGGTGTTCACCCTGGTGTCCACAATTTACTCCAGAATAAATTAAATATGTTTCTTTTACATATATTTCTCTGCGCTTTATAGCATATTCACCATAGATGTGTCAGAATACGTTTTGATTGGTCAAACAGGCTTTCTGTAATGAACCCATATTCACTTCTTTGTCTATAAAAATATAAAATCAGATATTCCAGAAAGAATTTTAAGTTTAGGTTAGCATCAGAAATGAATTAGATAGTTATGTAGAACAGAAGAACATGTAGATAACAAACCTTGCATATATCTGCAAATTTAATTGGTAAAATTGAACGATTCAGTGATATCGTCAAATATGGCGTACCAAGTAGGTCATCCTCAGCCAGCCGATTTGACGAGTGTCAAAGTGTTATGACTTCTGACTTTATCAAACGTAACTCAACTCCTAACCTATATTTCAATCCGATTCGTGAAAATTCTTGTATATCATACGGAGCAACATTACAAATTGAGGGCAATCCATTATTTCATAGCAAAGAGTCAATCAGATAAAATCAGTGTTATTTTTGGATTTGGCGCTTCAAATTGCCATAAATCCATTCGAATATTATTGACAACTAAATGAAAAACAAAACATTCTTGGTCAATTTTATTGATGAAGTATTATCTTCACAATTTCAATTATTTTACCTTCAGATGGAGACTCGATACGTTCTCACGATCTGCTAGAAACTGCAGTCAAATATCCTGATAATCTATTTTAAACGACAAACAAAAACTAAACGATCTGACACATTCATATATTCAATACTAAAAAAAACAACAACATGAACAACAACTACACAAAAACAAATTAAGAGCTTTGCGTGTTATTAAGCGGTTAGAATGGCTATTATACGATATACTTGCTTGAGTTTCAAAATACGGCTTTAAATCAAACCATTTGCCAGACTAGTACAACTCTGAAATATAGGTTTCAAATTTTGGCACAAAGCCAGCAATTTCCAAGGATGGAGTGAGTCGATTACATAAACTTCAGAACTTGTGTGGTATTTACTTTATCGACCCCGAAAGGATGAAAGTCAAAGTCGACAGAATTTGAACTCAGAGCGTAAAGACAAACGAAATGTCGCTAAGTACTTTGCCCAGGGGCGCTAACGATTCTGCCAGCTCGCCGCCTTACACGTCTGAAGTATAACTCTGCTGTTAATAAAATTTTCCAGCAAATATATTTACTGCTCCTGGATCCAATTATTTCACCAAGCGCAATAAGTTTTCTCAAATTCTCCCCTTTTTCATTATGATAAATGAATATATTTCAAACTTAATTGTTTAGACCAGAAAAGAGTCCATATAATCTGTAAGAAACAGAATGTCTATGTTTTAAACGTTCATTAAGCATGTTAAGATGTGGTTTCAATTGATACAATCTTATTCATTGTCAAGCTTCATAGTTCCTAGAGACGAAAACATAAGAGAAATTGTAGGTCACTCGTTCCTAACTATTCAAATATGATGGAAACCCATCTACTACATCAACTGAAATAATTAAAGCATTTTTCTTTTTTCTTTTATTATGACTAATTTATTGTATTTCATAGCTTTTCTATTTCTTATGCACATTAAGACTATTTTTCTCTAGTGCCAATTTCATGCAATGGATTTTTAGAAAATCTTATTAGAAAAAAGACAGGAGGATCCAATAAAGAGGTCTTCATAGATTGAGGAGTTTAAAGAATTTATTTTTGCTTTGAAACTTTGTTGATTGGTGCCTGTAAGATGTATGTAAAAAAATTATGGGAGTCGCAAGTCTATGGAGAAAAGTATTGGCAAGTGTGTAAAGTTTCATCAACTCTGCACTAGTTCTTTCGATCCAGTTAACTATTGTTTTGTGTGCAGTAATAGTACGACTCCAGATATCAGAGAATTATTCCTGTATAGGTTGGTCTCACTTGTTTATTATCGAAGGTCAACGATAAAGTTTCTTCTAAAGATAAAGTCGAGAAAGTTAGTTCTTTAATACGGTGAGATTTATATTCACACTCAGCAACTGATGTTGATCGAATTCAAAAGGTAAAAACAGAAAATAAATAGAATTTCACCACTTTGCAATTATAAATATAGAGATTTTAATAAAATGGCATAACTAATTGATTTTAGAGTTACAATTTAATTCAATTGGACTTTTTGGTTTAATTTTAATTTGACTGAATTTAATTACACTTCAAGAATTAATTTATATTATATTTTCTCCTGGAATACTTCTAAATTTCATCACTAGAGATGCGGTTTAGATTTAGTTGAAATTAAGTTGTACTGTATCAACAATTTTAATTATTTATTTGATGCTAAATGAAATTATGCTCAGTGTGCATTGACAAGTTAAATTGAGTTAAACACGGTTACGATGAATTTGAAACGCGTAATTGAGCCATAGAAAATTAGGAAGATTTAACATAGAAATAAATTGCATTATAAATATTTTCAAAAAGAATCTACTGAATGGATGAGCAGTTTATCTAATAACCATTTGCTTTAATATTTAGTTGCATCTAAAGATTACTAACCCATACATGTTGTTATCATTTATTGATAATTGAAATTCTATCACATATGTAAGTATAAACATAAAAGACACATATAAAGATGGTTTGATAAATAGATGAATATATACATGTATGTGCACATGCGGGTATATGCACATCTATAAACATATCTAAAAAGGAAGATATATATATATATATATATATATATATATATATATATATATATATATATATATATATATATATATATATATATATATATGTTTATATCTGCTGAGTACACTTACCTAAAATATTTTCAATTTACTAACGTCTACAGTAAAGAGAATCATGTTCTTGCTAAAATAATACGCAGCATGCAAATTGCAAGATGAGCTGCCTTCAAGTAAATAGCGTAACTGCTATAGACATTGGGACAATCCTCACAGTTTAATACAAGGAGTATTGGAGGAACATGCCTCTCAAAATCTCTTTAACATATATGCGACTTGTCTCTTACTGGAGTTTTCGAATTTCTTCACGTGGCCCTATTTTCCTGTCAGAGAGAGTGAGAGAGAGAGAGAGAGAGAGAGAGCGAGAGATATTTTAATAAATGACTAATATTGGATAATACGTAGTAACTATGTCATTGCAAATATCAGTATATTATAAATAATTATAAACTTGTTACCAATTCAAATATGCTTGATACGTATTCGAACCCGTACCGATGAAGCTTTAAACTAGCCGTAACGATGCCTTTTCTGGTCACAGAGACAAAAAAAACAACTTAATATTTGCTTTAACAATGTGGCTGCTAAAACTGTTGGCTCACTTAACACACACACGCACACGCTAACACAGACCTATACACACACAGCTGCACACACACACACACACCTACGCACACACACACGCACATTCCTGGACACACACACAAATATTCACAAGATTATAAGTTGACTTTATTTCTCTAAGAGCATTGAATTTCAGCTCAATCGTGTAAATTATTTCTTTCTTTATTGTCCACAGGGGGATAAACATAGAGGGGACAAACAAGGACAGGCAAAGGAATTAAGTCAATTACATCGACCCCAGTGCATAACTGGTACTTATTTTATCGACCCCGAAAGATGAAAGGCAAAGTCGACCTCAGCGGAATTTGAACTCAGAAAGTAACGGCAGACGAAATACTGCAAAGCATTTCGCCCGGCGTGCTGACGTTTCTGCCAGTTCTCCGCCCTTAATCATTCCTTACCTCGTAAAGGTAGCGAGCTGGCAGAATCGTTAACGTACCGGAAAAATGCTTCCTGGTATTCGTTTCGGCTCATTACATTCTAATTTTAATTGTAAGGGAGCTGGCAGAATCATTATCATGCTGGACGAAATGCTTAGCGGCATTTCGTCCGTCTTCACGTTCTGAGTTGAAATTCTTTCGGAGTTGACTTTGCCTTTTATCCATTCAGGGTCGATAAAATAAGTAGCAGTTGAACACTGGGGTGGATTTAATTGACTTAGCCCCTCTCCTAAATCTACTGGCTTTGTGCCAAAACTTGAACCCTTATTACTCACCTCGTGAAACCAATATAACTTTACATACATTGTTTCTATTTAATGATTCATTTTTATATATTTTCCGTCTGTAATTAATTTTTCATACGTAATAATTCATTTGTATTCATTTTTCTTTCCACTTATTTGTACGTAGTAAAACTTCGTTCAGTTTTCAGGATAGAAAAGCATTGTAACACAGAATTTACAGCTCTTGGAAGCGGGGGTCTTCACTTTGTCTTGCAACTCATTTTGACAAATGTTGTTTTGCTGTATTTTTATTACTCACAGGACATAATTAAATCACTAAACATTTCTGACGCAGCTTGAAAGATACACATTTTGCCATTAATCATAAACCAAGTGCAAAACGTTAAATCCAGTTCCATCCTTTCTGACCCCGCAAGCTTGCTATATAAATTAATGTTTAACTTTTATATATGCTTATGTATAGAAACAAACATTAAAGGATTGTATGTTGGTGAAATTAAGAAGTGAATTAGTCCAATTTCTTTTCATTAACTTTGACATAATACCTCAATTTTATAGGTGAAGTGGCAACATACAAATCTGAAAGGTTTAAGCCTTTCACTGAAATATTAATCACACAAAGGAAACCAACACAAAGAAACAAAATAATTAAAAATGAAATGCCAATTGCACGTGCAAGTGGCAGAGTTTATTGTTGCAATAATCTTCAACTCACACAGTCTTGCCACTATGTAGATTACGTCTTCCAAGCACCACCAGATATCTATCTTCGGGTAGCCTATCGAGGCAAATAATGACGTGAGCTTATCACACTCTTATGACCGCTCAAGATAATCCTGAAGCCACATCGACGATTACATGAGTGACACGTCAATTCGTTGTTGACTCGATTATTGCTGTTAGTGACAGATCTTCGTTTACCTTATGGAACCTGGCTACGAAACCAGTGTCAGGAATGCTGATGGCGTGTCTCAAATAGACAGCAAGATCGGTAAGCGAGTATGATGGTTGTCTTACGATTAGTTTTATCCCTCCGTGTTAGCATCAAAATGTATTCGACAAAGAGGATGTGAAATGATTCAAAGATCTTCACATGTCGTGTTACGAAATCCAAGTAGCGAGTATACAAAAGGTGGTTAAATTCTTTGCATACTCCAGCTCCGTGCAAAGTCCAGGTACTACTTAAAAAAAAAGCTTTTCTTTGAGATACTCAAATGCAATAGAAACTTGGTGCAAAACATAAAAAAATACAGGAATATAAAATCATAAATTCCTAAGATACTGTGGAACCCATTAGTTGCATCGTTTTTTTCCGGAACCGGGTTTGTTTTGAGAGTTGCAGAATAAAAACTGCCAGAGTATGAGTGACATAATAGCATTGCTGGTGACAGAAAAATTCCATTTAGTGGTTGTAACTAGAGGTGAGCCAGTTGTACTGGTCCATAGCTCTGCTTTTTGTGGAAGAGCAAGTCGCCACTTGTGAAACGCTCTATCTGTTGTCAGAAGCCGTTAAAGGGAGGTTTATGGATGCCTTGGTTAATGATGCGCTGACATGCGTTGATATTGAGGTATCTCTGGATTCTCCTGGATGGTGAACGGGTGTGGTTTCCACTAGCCAGATAAATGTTTCCGAGTTCAAAAGTTTTTGCGAACAGGAAGCCTGGTGTTCTCGTAGATTGAGGTCGAGTAAATGGCATATGGAGTGTCGTAAGGCCCTCCTACTATTCCGGCGCTCGGGCAACGCCAGCGGTGGGGGTTGTACACGTTTTTTATATAGTAGAGTCTGAATGTGACGATGGCCTGGGGGCGAATTTAGGTCTCGGGTATATTCAACTTAACAGCCTGTTCCACCGTACATTCAGGTTGAGAACGTTGGACAATTTCCAAAAGTCCTTGACCTGGCAATGTTACAGGAAATTTTAACAAATGAAGGTAATGATTGTTGCTAAGTAAATATTACACTGTGGGTTGTGTCTCCTTTACTGGGTTTGTTTATCTTTTCTGTTTTGCATTGGAGTTCACACAATGTTCCATTCAATCATAATTATATTCATGGAGTTAGTTGACATAACCACGTGAGGTACATCGCTATAATGGACTTTTATGTATGTAATATATATATATATATATATATATATATATATATATATATATATATAAATATATATATATATATATATATATATATATATAAATATATATATATATATATATATATATATATATATATATATATATGATTGTGTGTGTGTGTATATATGTACAATTAACTGAATAATAACAGACGATAATGACTACAGTTTTTTTTCAATGAAGTAATGTTCTCGTTCTTCTATTAAAAGTATGCCTGAGAAACAGTTGTAATGAGCGGACAAATATCCATCGCTTGTTATTATTCATTTGATTATAGTACACAATAGAGATTTACGACACGTCGGGCACACTGGATTGTACTAACAACGTACAAGCAACGTAACGTGTGCTTTCGACCATCCCCTAGTTGGTGACAACAGGTTTCTCCAACCCTATCTAGTGCATATCTTTTCAAGTACCCAATTTTATCTGAATCTTTAGTATTATATATATATATATATATATATATATATATATATATATATATATATATATATATATATACATATATATAATTGGCACCTTGTGTAAGTGTCGTCCACTATAGCCTCGGCACCTTGGCCAACCAAAGCCTTGTGAGTGGATTTGGTAGATGGAAACTGGAAGAAGCCCGTCATATATGTATATATATGTATATATATATATATATATATATATATATATATATATATATGTATGTATATATATATGTATGTATATATATATATATATATGTATGTATATATATATATATATATATATATATATATATATATATATATATATATATATATATATATATATATATATATATATATATATATATATATATATATATATATATATATATATGTATGTATATATATATATATATATGTATGTATATATATATATATATATGTATGTATATATATATATATATATATGTATGTATATATATATATATATATATATATATATATATATATATATATAAATGTATGTGTGTGTGTATGTTTATGTCTGTCTGTCCCTCCACCATCGATTGACAACCGATGTTGGTGTGTTTAAGTCCCCATAACTTAGTGGTTCGGCAAAAGAGACCGATAGAATAAGTACTAGGCTTACAAAGAATAAGTCCTGGGGTCGATTTAATCGACTAAAAGCGGTGCTCAAGCATGGCCACAGTCAAATGACTGAAACAAGTAAAAGAATAAAATAATATATAATATATAATATATATATATATATATAATATATATATATATTATATATATATAATATATATAATATATATATATATATACTTTATATATATATATATATATATATATATATATATATATATATATATATATATATATATATATATATATATATATATATATATATATATATATATATATATATATATTCATACTTATATATAACTATTTAAATGCGTCTTGTGTCAGTTTGTCCCCCCATCACCGCTTGACAATCGTTGTTTGTACGTTTATGTCCCCGTAATTTGTCGGTTAGGCAAAAAGAGACCGATAGAATAAGTACTAGGCTTTAACAAAATAGATCCTGGGGTCGATTTGTTCGACTAAAACCCGTAAAGGCGGTGCTCCATCATGGCCGCAATCAGATTACTGAACTAAGTAAAAGAATAAAAGAATACAGATATACGGGAAAGCGAGAGAGAGAAAGAGAGAATAGTATTGGCTGCTCTGCTGCAATACAATGAGTAAGGTAGTCAGCTAGAAAGTGATAGATATGTTGTTCTTCCGTCGTTTTAGTACAAAAACATCTGGTGCAGCAACAATATTAATTACCTTTTGTAGTTCCACTGTTGGCAGTATGTACACAGAATTAAGTTCCTACAACCTCTCTTCCTACACATTCATCAATGTCACTTTTACCAAAGGGCATTTTTCATGAATTTAAATCTTGCCAAACTGACTTTAAGCAAACTCTTACAACACCTGCTTGCTCATAAACCAAACTGCTGCTTGTTTCAAACATTTATAATTTTTAAAAAAGAAAATCTTTCTTAAAACTATTTTTAGCTTTGTTTATGAAGCATTGCACATGCATCACTTTATAGTGGGTGTATAAAAACTTTCAGTTCATTGATAACGACCTAAAGTTTGATATAACTATTGGCTACACTTTTGTATGATCAATTAGATTTATGGTCACAATGACAGCTAAATTAAAGCTTAATATCATTGATTATTTTGAAAATCCAAAGGAAAAGATAAGTATATTCTAGAAGATGCTTTACTAAGATTGTTTATGTATTGTAAAGTTTAATATTTTACTTTTGCACAAACTGGTCAACCAAACTAGTGATACGTTATTTACATTTGACGGATATTTGTCCTCATCTCGTTTGTTGTTAAACACAACGTTTCGGCTGATTTACCCTCCAGTTTTCATCAGGTCTCTTGAGAAATTTCGAACCTGGGTTCTCATTCCTAAGGTATTTTTCGATGTTGTTGTTTTTGTTGTTATTATTATTATTATTATTCAGTAGTTTTATTTTTATAACGTGCTTTCACTTCACTACCGAGCGCAGCTCTGTGCGCCTTGGGTATGTGCTGTGGTTTGCTGTGGTGCTCTTATGTTTACTGTATTGAAAGTGTTTTGCGTAGCATGTGTGCAGTACCCAGTAGTGCAATTTTCTGTATGTTATATATATTTGTAAGTCCTGGTGTTTTTGTTATGTATTTGTCTGAATATTTTTTTATTATACCTAAGGCACCTACTATGATAGGAATTGTTTCTGTTTTTAGATTCCACATTCGAGTTATCTCTATTTCCAGGTCTTTGTATTTTGAAAGTTTTTCCATTTCTTTTTATTATTATTATTATTATTATTATTATTATTATTATTATTATTATTCAGGTCACTACCTGGAATCGAACCCAGGTTCGAAATTTCTCCCAAGACAACTGATGAAGGCTGGAGGGTATATCAGCCGAAACATTGGGTTAACAACAAAGATGAGGACAAATATCCGTCAAATGTAAATAATGTAAATAATGTACATAATTCCTCATCTCTTAAATATAGAACTGTACAAACTAGCGATGTTTTAAAAGTGATTGATCAAAGAGAAGAACATTATTCACACACACACACACACACACACACACACACACACACACACACACACACACACACACACACACACACACACACACACACACACACACGCACACACACACACACACGCATACACACACACAGTGAAACAATTATGTTAAAATAGAAGACTAAAAAGAGATATACTGTTGAATAGGGGCATACAAAACAGTGCCCTTGATTGGATTTTTTCCAGCTAATTATTTTAGTTGATGTAGAGCCTAGAGGGATTCAGTCCGGTATATTGATTACTGAATACAAATTAATAAACAAAAAAACTAAACTCATAGAAGAGGAACGGAACAGAATTTGACCTAGTTTCATATTCAGGACATTGGCAAAAACCTAAAAATCTGATTGCAATTAAAATATATAAAACACCCGCATTAATACAAATTATGTGATGCATTAGAATAAAATGATAATACGGATAATAACTATAAAATAATAATTTCCATTATTATCTAATTGCTTAATTACTTCAGACTGACCGTAGATAACCTAGAGAAATAATGAATGGAATTCAAGAGGAAGAAATATTTCCCCATGGGAATATTGATGGTATTGCTGCTAAGAATTGTTCATTAACTAAATCTTTTTATTGCCGTTTTGCAAACTATAAGACTTAATGAAACCTTCCTAAAGAATTTTCTTTCTAGTAATTTGCGTATTTCAATATAAAAATTATTATTTTTGTGTTTTGTACTTTTATACAACGTTCACTCAGTTTGCACGATGCGCGATTTCACTTTAACACAGTTTTGGACTGGGTGAATATTAATTTTATTTTTTATTATACGAAAAGTGAATCATTTTTTTTGACTTTGTCGTTTTAGCTTTCACCTTATTTTATTTTATTTTCATATGATTTCTTCGATAATTGAACAGAACTCACTTTCTTACCTGACTCTGAAATAGCTCTCTCAGCTAAAGGCTCAAGAAGATCTCTCCATTGTTGAGGAAACTTCTTGTTGTTTAGGTCGAATTCAAACACAAATGAACAAACTTATAATTAGAATTGCTTGATATCCTGATATATGACCATATGAGCATGTGTGTGTGAGTGTACGTGTGTATACACAGGGTAAAGAGCCTTTTCGGTCATGAATGATCATGGAATGCACCTAGAAAGTTCTTCTCCGAGGCACAAGTCCGGGTAAGGTTGTTTATGGAAGACCACCAGTCGCCTATGCATACCAACCTCTCCTCACCATGCCACCGATGTTCTCCAAGGCAAATGCGAAGGGGCCTATGGAGCTTGGCACCGCTGACGTTGCAACCCATTTCTACAGGTGAGTGAAGTGGAGCAACGTGAGAAAAATGTCTTGTTCGAGGAGACAACACACAGCCTAGTCCGAGAATCGAACTCGCTACCTCATGATAGTGAGTCCGACACTTTAACGACCGAGCCAGGCGCCTATATATGTGTGTGCGTGTGTGTGTGTATGTTTTTACGTATCCCTATATTTGTGTGTGTGTGCATATATATATATATATATTTAAATTTATATTTATGTAGTATATTGCCACTTAAGTGTGGCTGACCCCTAGGGGTGGATGTTACTGTTGCTTTTAGCCCCAGGAGGACATCTCCTCCAGCTGGCTTATCGACACACGACTGTGTCCTGTTTGCCAAGGGAAGTTATCCCTCTCACCATGATCTGTAGCACAAACGGATCCGGATTTCAGGGTTATTTCCCGCCGACGAAGGGAAAAAAACCTGAAATCCGGATCCGTTCGTGCTACAGATCATGGTGAGAGGGATAACATCCCTTGGCAAACAGGACACAGTCGTGTGTCGATAAGCCAGCTGGAGGAGATGTCCTCCTGGGGCTAAAAGCAACAGTAACATCCACCCCTAGGGATCAGCCACACTTAAGTGACAATATACTACACTTTATCGTGCAGTTACTGTTAATACTTCATTTAGAAAATTAACATTGTTTATATTTATGTATATGTACATATGCATACATGAATATAAGTATGTGTGTGTGTGTGTGTGTGTGTGTGTGTGTGTGTGTGTGTGTGTGTGTGTGTGTGTGTGTGTGTGTGTGTGTGTTGCTCTTTTAAAACAGTGGATTGTGGTTTGAAGGAAATATTTTCTAGCAAATCGAAGAATCATTAGAAGCCCTATCATGGCTGGACACAAGGGAGATAACAATTAGTTAAGATGCTGTCTGAAGGATTAGAAGCAATGTGGGAAGGGAATGTACATCGAATATACAGATTAACCTATATATACAGAATTCAAGTTTCTTATGTGATTTATAGAAAGCAAAATAGTAAGTTTGAACTTACATTGTTGTCGTTTTGTTGTTGTAGTTGTAAACTCACAGCAATCTTAAGGAAATAGACTTACGTTCAAAACAATCCCAGACTTTTCGGAAACTGTGTATATGACTATATTGTGTCCTTTCTACGATGTTACATTTTGATTAGAGGAAAATGCGGCCGCTATTTCTGTCGGTTTGGAGCGGCTTTGGACAGTTATCCTTTCATTTGTTGACTAACTTGGATGACAAAAAGTCAGTATTAAGAAGGTATCAATCAAAACAGGAAGCTAAGAACATTAGACATGTTCAAGAGAACTACTCAGTGATAGTAATGAGCTTCTACTAAATGCGAATGTAGAGGAACTGTGTCCTGTAATATATTGTATGACAACACTCTACTCAGACTCAATAACATTACAGAAGGAAAAGTATTAACTTCTGAAGGAAAAGAAGTATGTAGCGTTAGAGCTAAGTGTAACAGGTATATCTAAAGTCTTTCATTTGGAATTTTGCATAAAATTGTTCGAATGACAGGGTTCATTGAAGTAGGCGCTTTCCCTTTGCTTTGTAAATGTTGCTCTACTTATAGACATATATGTACAATATCTATCTTTAGACATGTGTATTATACATATGCGCAAAATATATGCATGTTTAAACCATGTATATGTGAGAACATACACTCATGCAGTTAGAAAAAGAATTGTGTGAGTTGTCCACAAAAAGTTGATAGGAAATTAAGCACACAAGAAACTCAAATATTTCTTGTCCCAGTAAAATATGTCGGCTTCTAAACCTAATCTTCTTGGCCTTGAAAATTATTACGGGATTCATTGATGTCGATATGGCTGAAGTTACGTTTGAAAAGCTAAGAGTTAGCTGATGTGCCGAGCCAGAGGCGAACGACGTATATGGCTAGTTGCAATGAGGTGTCGGAAATGCGAAGCGTGAAATGTTGTTCAGAGGATCTTATTTTTATAACTGGTTGAAGCAATAAACTACAGAAACGCTTGACGTTATGCTGCGACATCAAAGAGCAAAAACAGGACTTTATATATCAACGGAAAAAAAATCATAAAACAATCATTGAACTGATACTTTAACATTATTATCTACATAAATGCTAGTATGAACATATTTTATCCATTATATGGAGAAAATATATTCACACCAACAATAAACCTAACAGATAACGGTAATAATAGGATGACTAAAAATATATAATGAAAAATTATAACTTTGTGGTGGCAACAAGATAGAAATCCTTTATAATTCACTTTATTGCAATGTCAATTGGCATATACGAAACTTCACTTCTATTTCAAACCAGTCCTTCTGATGTTCTAGTAATGTTTATCTTCTTCCTTATGGCTCCTACTAAAGTCATAGAACAATTTGAAGTAGATTGATTTATTATCTCACTGACTATTCTGCCAATAAAATTGCTTCAAAATCGTTTTCTCGGAAACGTTAACAATGATCTTTCGAAGTATTGTTCTCGTATATCTAAACTTCTAAATCACTGACCAAAAATAGTAAAGCTGTTTATCGTTATCAAACAATCCATTTACATCTACTGTAGACACAAAAGTTTTCAAGATCAACCTTACATGAAGATAAATTCTGTCTTTGTTTCTTATAATTATTTGGGTCACAAAGACAAATTGAAATCTGAATGCAATAAGTCAATAAGAAAAACGTACAATTGAAATGCAACTAAGATCAATGTTATCTTCATCTCTGCTAACCTAGCCAACAAATGTTATTAATATTGCAATAATTTTAAGGCGGCAAGGTGGCAGAAACGTTAGCATGCCAGGTGAAATACTTAGCAGTATTTCGTCTGTCTTTACGTTCTGAGTTCAAATTCCGCCGAAGTTGACTTTATCTTTCATCCTTTCGGGGTCGATAAATTAAGTACCAGTTGCGTACTGAGGTCGATCTAAACGACTGCCTCCCTCCCCTAAAATTTCGGGCCTTGTGTCTAGAGTAGAAAAAATGTTGTAATGATTTTTCTCTCCTGTATATCGCTATAAAATATATAGATAAACTGACCAACAACTCTATTATGTTTGTTTTTCACATTGTGAAAATGTTTTGAAACGTCTTTATATCTCGATTTTTGGAAATGGTGAAAGGCACGCCATTTTAATTTTACATTTTACCAGTGGCCACCTTTGATTTTATAAACTTTACATTGTTCTATATGTATATTCACACATACACATACAAACACGCACACACACGTGTGTGAACGTATACATTTCTAGGCATATCAAGTACTCATCAATACTTCATTTTGTAAGGAAAGCCTTCTAAAGACACATTTACATCTAAATATCTCATTCCCCACTTTCCACGTCTTCAAAGATTTCTTCTACCGTTCAGGTACGCTGCAATTCCATTCTTTTACACAGAGATGCAGTGAGAAGCTGCTTCTTCAACTTTCTTCTGGGTAACCTTTCACTCCAATTCAAAATTCATGGCTAACAAATAACTAAGATGTTATTTCGTGTGGCTGCACGGCAATTCATTTTATTGCCGATTTTCTACTGTCTTCGAGAAATACGCATATAAGATTTCCATTATATGGAGAGATAATTCTTTTCTTGACAACAAAGGCAGCAATTCCTTTCAAGTCATTTCAATCTCTGAATTTCACTCTAGTATAAATCATATCACCTAGGGAACCAAAGTTAAACCAGCTGCACAATCCACAATCCAAGTTTTCAGTTGCTTCTAAATTTCCATCACACTTAGTTTAATTTACGGTGAACGTTTCTGCATTCAGCTTAATCTTAATATCAATATGTGAAAATGTTGTACATAATTAGAGATGATATCAATTAAATCATGCGTAAATAAATAATAAAAAGAGCAATAAAAATAAGTTGATAAAATTCAATTTCACTACTGTATTAAATCCCTGTCATAAATATTATAGTATATAAAATGATAAATTATTACAGAAGTGTTATCACGTGCTATACTTTTATACAAGTTATGCCCAACAGATTATACAAAAATTATTTCTCTGCGTTCTTTGTAGTTTGTACTTTTATATAGCATAATATTTCATTCAGGTGAGCTAAAGCAAAGGTAACGTCTCCACGAGTCTCTTGTATTTGTTTTCCAGTTCTAGTTTTTATGTTTTCATTGCATTTAAAACTATTATCAATAACGTAACCTAATTAACAGAAACCACATGCTACGTCATTAGCGGGCTTCATTTTATACTCACATCCAATGCAAGAGTCAAAGAGGAAGCCTCAAACATCTTCAGCCATGTGTTTCTTAATTTCAATCCTGTCTTTAAAAAAAGGACACATTAGATAATATCAGACTAGAAGCAAAAAATATTATGGTTATAATTGGAATGCCTTTCACCATAGGAATACTTTAGGAATACTTTAGAATTAAGGAATGCTTTAGAACACTCAGGAATACTTTAGAATTAAGGAATACTTTAGAATTAAGGAATACTTTAGAACACTCGGGAATACTTTAGAATTAAGAAATACTTTAGAACACTCAGGAATACTTTAGAACACTCAGGAATACTTTAGAATTAAGGAATACTTTAGAATTAAGGAATACTTTAGAACACTCAGGAATACTTTAGAATTAAGGAATACTTTAGAACACTCAGGAATACTTTAGAATCAAGGAATACTTTAGAATACTCGGGAATACTTTAGAATTAAGGAATACTTTAGAACACTCAGGAATACTTTAGAATTAAGGAATACTTTAGAATACTCAGGAATACTTTAGAATTAAGGAATACTTTAGAACACTCGGGAATACTTTAGAATTAAGGAATACTTTAGACTCTCGGGAATACTTTAGAATTAAGGAATACTTTAGAACACTCAGGAATACTTTAGAATTAAGGAATACTTTAGAACACTCGGGAATACTTTAGAATTAAGGAATACTTTAGAACACTCAGGAATACTTTAGAATTAAGAAATACTTTAGAACACTCGAGAATACTTTAGAATTAAGGAATACTTTAGAACACTCGGGAATACTTTAGAATTAAGGAATACTTTAGACTCTCGGGAATACTTTAGAATTAAGGAATACTTTAGAACACTCAGGAATACTTTAGAATTAAGGAATACTTTAGACTCTCGGGAATACTTTAGAATTAAGGAATACTTTAGACTCGGGAATACTTTAGAATTAAGGAATACTTTAGAACACTCAGGAATACTTTAGAATTAAGGAATACTTTAGAACACTCAGGAATACTTTAGAATTAAGGAATACTTTAGAATACTCAGGAATACTTTAGAATTAAGGAATACTTTAGAACACTCGGGAATACTTTAGAATTAAGGAGTACTTTAGACTCTCGGGAATACTTTAGAATTAAGGAATACTTTAGAACACTCAGGAATACTTTAGAATTAAGGAATACTTTAGAACACTCGGGAATACTTTAGAATTAAGGAATACTTTAGAACACTCAGGAATACTTTAGAACACTCAGGAATACTTTAGAATTAAGAAATACTTTAGAACACTCGAGAATACTTTAGAATTAAGGAATACTTTAGAACACTCGGGAATACTTTAGAATTAAGGAATACTTTAGACTCTCGGGAATACTTTAGAATTAAGGAATACTTTAGAACACTCAGGATTACTTTAGAATTAAGGAATACTTTAGAATACTCAGGAATACTTTAGAATTAAGCGCAATAACATTCACAATATGTGAAGCATAGATTTTCTTTCGGTCTCTAAAAGATTTCCCGGCATCCTTTGAATACCTTATACTGAGTACACAGTATAGCGTTCATACCTGATCTTTATTACAAAGCAACGTGTTTAGTACTAAGTTTGTGTATTATACACTATTTTTACAGGTTTTCAATATTTTCAGTTGCCCTTCATAATTTTTTAACTAAACCAATTGTCTATCACTCATTTTTATATTGTTTTCGAAATAATTGAAGTTTATTGTGGCTCCAGTTTCAAGATATGTAAACATTCCCAAATACCCATGTCTAATATTTATAATGTCTATGCATTACATTTAGCTTCATTTAAACCTCTTCTAGTTTATTATATCTCTCGACTGTAAAACGTCTTGTAAAATACTCATCTGAAATGCTTGTAAGTTAACCGACACAAGAACTGCCAAACCAGTTCTATTACACCAATTTTTATTCAGTTGTATAGCAGGAAAATCTTTTAAATCTTTTATTCGTTCACAATGAATTGCATTTGCAACTTTTCTCTTCCTTTTCTTTTTGAGGTTTTATTGCTACCCGAATCATCAGAGATATAGATTCAATATAATTTCCATTTCAACTTTTTTTTCCCATGTCTCATAGTGAATAAGATCAATACTTGTGCCATTCATTCTATTATCACATATATTTCGATTCTGTGACTTTGTCATGACCACATAGTTTTGGTACCATATTCAATATTATATCGAACATTAGACCAATGAATTAATATTAAATTAATAATACCTGTGAAAATACAGTAGCCAAATTGTTGAATAGATAAAAGACTGATCCAAAGATCAAACTTTC
Source organism: Octopus bimaculoides (assembly GCF_046866305.1). Taxonomy (NCBI): domain Eukaryota; kingdom Metazoa; phylum Mollusca; class Cephalopoda; order Octopoda; family Octopodidae; genus Octopus; species Octopus bimaculoides. Next base: position 6,884,410 of record NC_142929.1, read on the forward strand.
AAAGCCCAGAGATCAAAGCCTAAGTTAATTCATTGTATTTCAGGGTAGAATGGTCAATATAGAGTTAAAAGTCTTAAACATCTGCTAAAACTATTGATACTGCAAAATTCAAAGTTTTACAATTCTTCTAGCATTAGGTTATTATTCAACTGTAATTTCTTATAACCCGGTAGAATAGAAACTATCAATATTTTACAGTTGTGTGGTTAAAACCTGAAAGAATTCCCCATTTGTAAAGAAGTAATCCTAATAAATAATGCAAATCACCTAATTTGCAGATTCATTTAACCTTGTTAAGACGACAATCAAAGAAGTATAAGTCTACATTCTAAACATTCATAGGCAAACAGTAAATATAAAAATGTATAAAAACATTAGTAGTTTCTCAAAATAGTTAAAGCAAATATTGGAGGTGTAAGTCTTTAAATGGCATGGTAATCAGTTCAAACCATACCACAGCCATTGCATTTATTCATCTGTTCTTGCTTTCCTGATTTATATAAACGGGAGCGAGTGGATGAGTATGTCCAATAAAGTACCTTGTTATTTTTATACAAACTGTATCTTCCTGCGTTTGCCTCAGCAATATACTTTATTCAATGTCCACGTTTCCTCTAATCTGTATCAGAACTATTCTACGTACTTCCTATAACTTCTATTCAGATAGATATCACCTTTTGTTTTATGTTACAACACTATCTGTGCCCAAATAAAACATTCCGCTCATTGATTACTGTCTGTAATTCGAAAAGATATAGGCTGGGCTATTTTACAACTGTAGCTGTTTTAGAAAAATTACTATTTGTAAATCTCACAACGAGAGATATTCAGCAACAGTACTTTGGAGTAAAGATTATTTCCCAGCATAATATTTGTCCTAAACGAGGACTGCCATGTTATGTTGGCAAATAATCTTTACTCCAGTAGCTGTTTTGTTGTTACTGCTAATATTGTATCATATATTGTTGCAAACATATTTGAAATGAATCTAAGTGTATGTGTGTATTTTTTACTCTTTTACTCTTTTACTTGTTTCAGTTATTTGACTGCGGCCATGCTGGAACACCACTTTTAGTCGAGCAAATCGACCCCAGGACTTATTCTTTGTAAGCATAGTACTTATTTTATCGGTCTCTTTTGCCGAACCGCTAAGTTACGGGGACGTAAACACACCAGTATAGGTTCTCAAGTGATGTTGGGGGGACAAGCACAGACTCAAACACACACACACACATATATATATATACATATGCATATATATATATATGTACGACGAGCTTCTTTCAGTTTCCGTCTACCAAATCAATTCACAAGGCTTTGGTCGGCCCGTGGATCTAGTAGAAGACACTTGCCCAAGCTGTCACGCAGTGGGATTGAACCCAGGACCATGTGGCTGGTAAGCAAGCTACGTACCACACATATATACAAGCCAGCAATTTCGGAGTGGGAACATGTCGATTATATCACTCCTTCCCCCGTGTTTAACTGATTCTTATTTCATCGATCCACGGAAGGATGAAAAGCAAAGCCAACCTCGGCAGAGTTTGGAGAATAAATATAATGTGCATTATGATATATAATGAAAGCATGCATATATGACAGGTAACAAGAAGTCTAAGTCTTTATGAAACTGCAATAAACTGTTGCTTTTAGTCAGGCTCGAGCAGACAAAATGGAAAAGGAGTTACTCTGGAGGATAGCGAGGTTGATGCAGTGGAACAGCTGCTCTGACTCACGAGGCTCGCATTTGCGGACAGCAATCTCCGCCTCGATATCGATGAGCAAGTATATGACCCGACCAAGAACGCCAGAGAATTGAACTACCGCAGGTTCGAACATAAACCTACCGTTTTTTCTCAACCTGACAAGCAGCAGAGCCTGGACTGGTAGATGACAACACCAAGTTGCCGCTGGTGAAGGTGTCACAACATGTGGCCTCCGAGACGAAAGGACCTACCACCACGGAACTGGAAAATCGTTATACTGCCCGCCCTTTTACTATCCCCGCTGGCTCGAGCCGGGAAGGGAAGCCTGCAGCGTCTAGGCCCTCCATTATAATATTGTTAACGGTGGCATGGAGTGGAAGGCACCCAGCACTATGAACGGTTGTGGGTGAAGGGCGAAAGAATCCACTGTGGATCCACATCGGCATACCATCAGGCTCGCAGATATGAAGACCAAACCTCAAGAAAACGCCAATGCACACGCAGTCACTATCAAGTTGAATACTACATGGGAGTAATGGTACCACATTGAGCCAGGCTCATTTGTGAGGCTCGGAGGCTGGGCGGAATCATGCCAGTGAAGTTCGGAGCGCTAGCTCATCCGTGGTCTCAATTTGTAACCATGAGATTACTCCCGTGGTTTCAAAAAGATGACAAACCGCTATGACTAGTTTCTTAAATTAAAGATTTGTATAAAGTTCCCCGTTACCATTTTCAATAGGCATTATATTAACTGTGCTTCAGGCGGCCAACTAGCAGAATGATTAGTACGCCGGACAAAATGCGTGGTGGTATTTGGCCCGTTGCTACGTTCTAAGTTCAAATTTCGCAGAAGTAGACTTTACCTTTCATCCTTTCGGGGATCGATCAATTAAGTAAAATCAAGAAAACCAAGGCCTTGTGCCTATAATAGAAAGGATTATATTAATTGTGCTTAAAGCGGTGAACTGGCAGAGTCGGTTAGTACGCCGGACAAAATGCTTAGCGGTATTTCGTCCGTCTTTACGTTCTGAGTCCAAATTGCACCGAGGTCGACTTTACCTTTCATTCATTCGGAGTCGATAAAGTAGGTACCAGTTACGCACTAGGGTCGATGTAATCTACTTAGCCCCTCTCCCGAACCGAAATTGCTGGCCTTGCTCCAAAGTTTGAAGCCATTATTTCATTTGTGTCTGCAAACAACACAATCGTTAATAATACATTACTTCGATTCCTCACAGTTAAGTGATGTGCCTGCCAATTCTAAACGCTTACATACTAAACAAAGTGCTAACAGGACTTAAGTACGTTGGAGATGGATGATTCCAGTAACAGGTCGAAAGCCTTTAACTTAGATGTCTGACTCATTGACGTAGATAAAACTCTCTTTCTAAATTCATATACTTTTTAAAATGTACTACACACACACACACACACATACAGTCGCACACACACACACACACACACACACACACATACAGTCGCACACACACACACACACACACACACACACATACAGTCGCACACACACACACACACACACATACAGTCGCACACACACACACACACACACACACACACACACACACACACACAGCCGCCACATATATTATTAGACGGAAAATACAGGGTGACTCATTGAAAGTGGCTTGTCAGTCGGTAAAAACAAAAGTTGGAAGAAAGCATAAGATATTTTAAGTGCTGAAATGTATCATAAACGAAGATGAATGCTATAAAAGTCGGAGAAAAATTTTACGAAGTAAGAACGTTAAAAGCAAATGAGTGTGAAGACAAACAATTGGATATAAATGACAAAAACATTAGCCTAATGAATAATGAATAATAATGATAATAAATCTATATGATAAATCATAGATCTATACATGGCTAATGTATTCAAGAAAAGGGAGACAAACGTACATACTTAATCACATGCATACACGCATATGCACGTACATGCACATATACATACAGCTGTATATATATTCATAATTAAGGGTATCTTAAAGATACCATCATACTAGAGATAGCAGTCAAAACTTGACCCTAAAACCACATCAAATATTCAAAATATATAATTGTTGGAATTTACAGAAAAACAAAAGACGAAGACAGGTGTATAAACAACAAACAGGGAAGGTGAAAAAGTATTTTACGTTTCGAGCCTACGCTCTTCAACAGAAAGGAACACGAGGCAATAAACAGAGGAAGAATAAAAAAAGTTTTTAGAGCTAGCGGTCAATCATGGCGGCTGATATATATATATATATATATATATATATATATATATATATATATATATTTTTTTTTACCATTAAGCTGTAATTAGCAGAACCATATGCACGCGCACCAATGGCGGTGGGCAACTCTGTATACGATTCTGATGATTACGGTCCATTACAAATCAGGCTGATGAGGAATAGACAAATGGTAAGAATTTGTTAAATCCGAAACTAGTTCCTGTTTAATAAGATGTGATCTATTTCTAGCGCATTAATTGTCCACGTTAGTGGTCGACGTTATTTTTTAAAATGTACCTTAATCCCCTGAGATTGCAGATAATATTTCTGAATCTCTTTGATTCTTTAGATGTGCTGGCCTACTGATAATTAATCGATATTAATTAATATACGACTAGTTACCAGATTTTATAATTATATATATACATATGTATATATATATATCACGTTGTGTTCTTGAGCAAAACACTTCATTTCACGTTGCTCCAGTCCACTCAGCTGGCAAAAATGAGTAACGCTGCGATGGACTGGAGTCCCGTCCAGCTGGTAACACATACGCCATAGAAACCGGAGAACCGGGCCCATGAGCCTGGCTAGGCTTTAAAAAGGGCGCATTTATTTTATTATATACGTATATTCTTTCATTTGATTCAGTCATTTGACAGCAGCCCTCAGGACTTATTCTTCGTAAGCCTTGTACTTGCAGAACCGCTAAGTCACAAGGACGTAAACACACCAAAATCGGTTGTCAAGTAATTGTGGGAGTGAACAAACACAAACACACAAATATATACAGTGACACTGAACCCGGTACCATGTGGTTGGGAAGCAAGCTTCTCACCACACCTGTGTGTGCGTGTGTATATATATGTGTAAACACTCATAGATGTTCGCTCACAAACGCATACGGTTAGGTTTATAAAAAGTGTTCTATGGTTTTAGCAGTGTTTCTTTCTTCGTTTGAAATCTGCTGAGATACTGCTTCGCAATTTTGCGATTTTTAAAGCCCGAAGGAATGCGCAGAGATGAGTAACTTAGATTAGCGAGATGGAGAGGGGAAAAAGAGCGCCCAGAGAGAGAGAAAAAAGAAAGAGTGGTGTGTGTGTGTGTGTGTGTGACCGAGGAGGAGGAAGAGAAAGAGAGAGGGAGAGAGAAATCAATGCCAAAATACTAAAACAAGATTTTGCGCAGAAAATGCAGGTTCAAGTATTTCTAATTTTATTGCTCTTAGAAATACTAAAATGCAATGAAGAGTACTTATTAGGCGAATGGAATGACAGCTTCTTTCAAATGCTTGTATTCATTATCAAATATTTACCATTTTAAAACCTAACCTTTAAATGAAGTTGGCTACAAATAAAAATTATTATAACTGCAGAGTTTGTCTAAATTTATGACAGAAAAATATACAGAAAAACCAATAAATTTCAAACCACTGAAATAAATGACGCGTATGTGTTTAGGTAGATTGCTGCAAGGAAAATCTTTACTAAGATGATATTATTCTTCTTCTTCTTCTTCTTCTTCTTCTTCTTCTTCTTCTTCTTCTTCTTCTTCTTCTTCTTCTTCTTCTTCTTCTTCTTCTTCTTCTTCTTCTTCTTCTTCTTCTTCTTCTTCTTCTTCTTCTTCTTCTTCTTCTTCTTCTTCTTCTTCTTCTTCTTCTTCTTCTTCTTCTTCTTCTTCTTCTTCTTCTCTTCTTCTTCTTCTTCTTCTTCTTCTTCAATGGCAATTGAACTAAAAGTACGAAGTGTCGCTTCAGATTAAGTTTAAACGTAAGTAATACATAAAGCAGTGCAAAGTTTACTGCTTAAAAAATAGTTGAGTGGTTTGTTTTATAGGGAAGCTTGGTGATAATCGTTCCTTAAACCTGTTGTGACTGGTGAAATCGATGTAGTTGATGGTTCCTTTCAAAAGCTCCACGTAAAGGGCAGAGGAAAATCATGAGTAGATTGAGAATTGCAATAAGATAGCCAAAGATGTGATAAAAAAACCCATCCAGATCTGATGAGTGGAAGCCATTGTAGAAGCGGTAAAAAAAGAAATGCACAGGGGACATAATACAAATGGTGGACACTGTCAGGAAGAACTGCATGTGTAACAGCAGCTGCATCCTTACATCATCACTTCGACCATAGAATTAGGTAGCATTGAAGAATTAATGTTTTGTAAATTGCTTTAGTCTTGAATATATGAAATTACTATGGCTGTCTATTGTCACTTTACGTCCACGGCTTCGTCACTCCTGATGGAGGAACGCCTCACTGGACACCTTTCACCGCTATCTGTCTCTGGCCAGTCGTGGCCATGTAGGCCCCAGATAGCGAGTGAGATCATCTTGCCACCTTGTCTTTGGTCGGCCTCTTCCTCTTGTCCATTGTCTAGGTGTCCATTCTGTCACTCTGATTCTCCATTTGTTGTCTTTCAGTCGCACGATGTGGCCAGCACATCTATATTTGTCCTCCTCGGTGGTTCATATGATATCGTTGTCTCTCGTTCATATCCTGGCGTTGGCCTTCTTATTCCGCAATGCAATGCGGCGTGTAATTCGTTGCATTTTCCTTTGCATTGCAATGTGGGTGTTCATGATGGTAGTGTTGAGAGTTCATGTTTTACTGCTGTAAATCATCACTGGTAGGGTGAACTCGTTGAAGAAGCCTTGGAACTTTTCATGAAGGTTTCCACCTTCCTAAATCCACCCAACCAATCATTATTTTTCTCTTGATCTCCGGGAGGAAATTTCCGTCTTTCGCCACCAACTTTCGCAGGTAAACGTAGTATGAAAGTAAACACCAGAATTATACCATTATTTGTTCATTCTATCTCATGAATTTGTTTTTAGTTGATTTCTCTATTCATACACACGCAATAAAATATTCTGTATTGATTTCAGTCGTGCTTTACGCATAAACCTACTCAAATGCACCCGTTTTACTTTCGTTATCTGAATATTATTATAGAATATTTTAGGATAATTTCTCAAATGCCATTCGATATTCGGGGACGTGAAACTCAACAGTACAACATTTGAAATTTCAGGTTTATTGAATATTCCGAGACTCTACACTATATGTATATGTGGATGGGTGTGAACACGAGCACGTGTGACACAAGTGCATTCGTAAGTTTCATGACATGATGGGTCTGCATGGGGGAAGTTCTCCTCACAGGAAATTATTTTTATAAAGACACCAGTTGCTCATACACACAGATTTCTCCTTTCAATGCCAGCTTTGGTGTCAAAGATCCTCAAAGCATGGAACCGTTACCGTTGCTAACGTTACCGGTACAAGGCAACATACTGAAACACACATATAACACAATGCATTTTTGCAATGCACTCCTGTCGCTCTCTATATTTCTCTCGTGCTCTCTCGCTCCCTCTCTCTTTCACTGTATTATACACACACAACACATACGCACGTGTGTGTGTGTGTGTGTGCGCGCGCGTAAAAAATTAAAGGTGTTTTCGTTAGAGTGACACAAATCAATATGTATGCGCTCTCTACGCCCACCTCCGGCTCGAATTACAATTTCCATTATCTTCTGCTTGTCCATTTTCTCATTGAAACACAAATCTGAACCTTCCAAATCCATATCCTCTCTAATTTTGTTCGCAAACCTTTTTCGCGATTTTTAAGCAAGCAGTTATCCCCGAAGCCGCTTATAATCCCCATATATCCACATTTACACAACTAAGAACTTTTAAATATGCTTGGCCTAGACGTAACAACGACACTACCAACAGAACCAGCTCCAAATCACAGAACGACAGCCTCTGATGCTTAACTACATCGTTTGCAAAGTTTACAGAATTTTATTTATATTGGTGAAGCAGGTTGTCAACTCACCAACGTCTTTCAAAAATACAGTCTTAATATTCTACTACGTATGCAGCTAACCCGTCGCCAACTACTTCAACACAATGGCTTCTTCAATACGCGTTTATAGTGGCAGCATCTTTTTTGCAGCATGTGATCTACACACTAAAAGCAGCGTGAAGAAAAACGCGACACATTCAAACGTGGAACAATGGCACCGATAAGCTTACTTGAATGCTTTTCCTTCTCACCCTCCTCACCCAATACGATAATTCCAGATTTATCCTTCAGCTTTCAATCTCTTCTAACTTTCCCTGTCCTTAAATGCCACCCAGCTTCATTTCATTTTATTTTTGCATTTTTCCTTCCTTATTATTCGCTCAGTAGGTTTCTCTCTCCCACTACTTCCTGTCTACGACGCACTCCCACGTGATCTTCTGTTCTTAGTCAGTTACTGCCGGCCATCCACAAATATGTAAAGAAGACGTAAAGCTTTGGTGCCTCTTTTTCATCGTCATCCCAATCCTATGGAAGGATCTGTCAGAATCTGTCGGAATCTCCTCTTCCTGTGGCTATAAGTAATTTTTCTTTTACATTATACATACATACGTACATACGTACCTGCACACATATACATACATACTTACACACACACACACACACACACACACACACACACATATATATATATATATATATATATATATATATATATATATATATATATATATATATATATGTCGTTGCTATTATGTTAAACTGTCGTATGTCCAAAGTTGGCCAAATGCGTTTTTTTCTATATTTATTTTAGTTTGCAGTAGCCGGTTCTTTTGGTCCAAAAACTGTCGTATCTCCAGCCGCTTCAGATGCTAAGGTATCAAAAATTGTCAAAGTGTAATACAACAGCTTTGCTATGGAATGGTGAAGCCATTTTATCCTTTTCTGACATAAGCAACGTTTTGGACTTATAACACATTTGCATAATAGCAACGACATTTATAAATATATATATATATATATATATATATACACACATGCATAAGTACGTACATACACACACGCACATAGATATATATATATATATATATATATATATATATATATATATATATATATATATATATATACTCATGTGGATATGTATGTTTGTACGACAGTATCTATAAGCAGAGAAAAAGCATGCTTGCCTTAACAGCATATTGTAAACTTCTGTACATTATAAACATATACTAAAGAATTTCTAAGCATCCACACATGCGCACACAGCGAAAATTATGTTTTTTCGAAGAATATATATATACCTTTCCGAGCGGCCAAGTAAACGTATGAGCTCAAAGGAATGATTGGAAATATTCCAAGAAATTATGCCAAGCCTCTCAGTGCTAAGCTAATAAATCAAAGAAGTTCTTGATAATCATTAGCTCTGTGCTGCCTTGATAGAATTGTTTTTTTGCAGAATGAAAGTATATAAATATTGATTGCATTTCATATAGGCGCCTCCTTCCAATATCTGTGGAGGGCTGATTTGGGGAATGCATACGTTCTTGAAATTTTTTTTCAACTGAAAAAAAAAATCTATGAATTTGACTAAGAGCTAATTCAAAAGATATTCATAAAAAGATAGTCGTATTGACAAAAAAAAAAACTCTCAGCAACTTCCCTACATTTATCTGCATGAAGAATTTCCGAGATTAAGGAAGTAATCTTCACTCTCTAAAAAAAAAAATGAATATGAATTAATAAAACAAAAAATATAAATATATGTGAGTGTGTATATATATATATATATATATATATATATATATAAGAAAATATCAAACAAACTAATAAACTCCATAAATAAGGTTTAACATTATATATATATATATATATATCAATATAAAATGTTATTCCAAGGTCAAATATTTAAGGCGAACCGCACTATTACTGTTTCACATTCTTCTGTTCCAAGAATAAACAAAATAATGTAAAAAGTTGTTGCTGTTGTTGTTGTTGCTTCTGCTGCTTCTGTTACTGCTGCTGCTGCTGCTACTACTGCTACTACTACTTAGTTGCATAGTTCGTGTCAACCTTGATTGGTAATGTGTCCTTTATTTCATTTTTGAACAGAACAGAGATATTTGGCTGCTATTTTTGCAAGTGAAATGAGAAGGAAATTCTGTTGTTGACTCATTATGCATGAGTCATAAACGAAAGTTTCACGTAATCACGATGATAATTACTCCTCACACTGCTCTGATAATCATCTCCTCCTCCTCCTCCTCCTCCTCCTTCTCTTTCTCATCATCATCATCGTCATTATGATCATCATCACCATAATCATCATCATCAACGTTTTACATCTGTTTTCCATGGATCATGAAGTTTGACAGATTCCAACGAGTCAGCGGACACCTCTTACTCCGATGTCTCTTTTTTCACATGGTTTTTACGGTTAGATGATTTTCCTAATGTCAGCCACTTCACAGAGGGTACTGTCGACTTTTTCTTGGTACCAGCGTTGGTGAGGTCACCTTGTAGCTTGGAAAACAAAAGAGGTCCCGCATTACGAGAGGAGATAAGGGGATGATTATTTAAGCGAGATGATGAGAAGCTAAAGCATGATGGGAAGAACAGTTTTATTGTTGACAAAAGGCTTTTAGCAGAAAAGGTGCAAGAGAAAGGAAATAGGAATTGTTGTGTCTTACCAACCCATGAGAATGAGTTTAAAAACCAAATGAAGGAGAGCGGGCTAAGCCGAGGAAAAAGACTTAGAGCTCGACTCGATATGGATGGGTAGAAAGATGTCAATGTCGTGTTTGTAATTGTTCATCGTCTGCTACTCTTCATTGTCTCTTTCAAACACCTTCTTTCTCTTCCCTTTTCTATCTCTATTTCTTTTAGTTTTCTTTCGATTTTCGTTTCTTATTCTAGCTTTTTCTGTTCTTCTCTCTCTTCTCCCTCGCTCTCTCTTTTCTCTTCGTTTCCTTCTTTTCTTCTTGCTACTCTCCTGTATTTTTGTTTTTCGTTTCCTTTCTACATCTTCTTTTTTTCGACTGTCTTCCTTTCCTCTTATATCTCTAACCCTTCCTTTAGCATACTTGTTTCCCCATCATCACACCATATAACTACAAAAATTATAACAATCTATGAATGTGTTAGTCCCAAGAATATTCCTGTTATAGAGTAGCAAGAGAGTGAGTCGACCGAAATAAAATATTAATCTTTACCAAGACATAGAGTACTCTTTCTCCAACAGTTAGCACTAAACGTGCATATATTAAAAATATAAATAAATATTTAATTATCTATCTATCTATCTATCTATCTATCTATCTATCTATCTATCTATCTATCTAGCTATCTGTCTGTCTGTCTGTCTGTCTGTCTGTCTATATATATATATATACATACACATATATATGCATATGTATATATATTATATGATATATATATATATTATATGGTATATTTAATATACATATATATTATATGATATATATATTCTCACGGTGGTGCACCAGCATGACCGCAGCCACTTGGCTGAAACACATAAATAAAATAAATAAATAAAATACATATAATATTGTATATTTAATATATATATATATATATATATATATATATATATATATATATATATATATATATTATACAATATATAATATATATATATAAATATATACATTATACGGTATATAAATTATATATATTACATGATATATGTAATATATATAACAATATATTATAAATTAACTACCAACAAAAATAATTGGTAAGCTAACTTAAAAAATCATCACCAAAATAGCGGAAAAAAACGACAGTGAAGATATGCAAACTCTTCAAGAATCGATCCTTTTGGTTATATTAATAATAATAAAGGAGTTACGACGCAAAAACGTATACATTTTTTTCTATAAATTTTTTTTCTATAGTTTCAGCTTAGAGCTGTGGCCATGCTAATGCACCACCGTGTTGCTACATTGTTATTACAGGGAGCCTCTTACAACATGTGGCACTTGGTGAAGAATGGAGTTTGATTTAGCAACCCTCATTTGCACCTCCTGCTGCGAGGTAGGTTCATCTGGGACTCTCGATAGGAAGAGGTCCAGCTTTGATTTAAAAACTCCTACATTTACTTTGTGCAGATTCCTCAGGCTCTTTGGGAGAATATTAAAAAGCTGTGGGCCCCTGAATCCCAATCTGTTGCAGTAACTGGTTCTGAAGCGCGATGGCATTGCTGGGATCTTTGGCACTATGCAGTGTCGTCCCGTTCTGGCATTGGTGTAGCTTTCAATGCCAAAATTTGGCACAATTCCTTCCAGGATCTTCCAGATGTATATTACTGCATACTTCTCCCGCCTTCTCTCCAGGGAGTAGAGTCTTAGCTGTTTCAGCCTTTCCCAGTAGCTGAGCAGTTGCAAAGAGACAATCTTCTTTGTGAATCTCCTCTGGATTGCTTCAATGTCTGCTGTTAATTTCAGACTGGTGGGTGACCACAGCTGTGAGCAGTAATCCAGGCGGCTGAGGACGGATGTCCTCCAGAGGATCATCATGGTTTCCTTATCTCTGGTTCTGAATGTTCTCAGGATCCATCCAGCCAATCGTCTGCACTTTGTTGCCATCCTGGTAATGTGCACTTGGAAAGAGGTATCATCACTCATGTCGATACCCAGGTCTCTCACTGATTTAGGCTCTGGGGTTGAAATTCCCTGCGGACTAGTGTACTCTGTAAGTTTCATATTCAGTTTTGGACGTTGGTAGCGCAGGGCTTGGAATTTTTCAGCATTAAACTGCATATTATTGTCCTCAGCCCATCTGTAAACTGAGTCCAATTCCTGCTGCAGGTGTGCAACATCACTGGAGTTCTGTATTTTCTGCGAGACTTTTGTATCGTCTGCGTAGCTTGCAAGAGTGGCTATCCGGGCACTTGAAGGCATATCTGAGAGAGTGACTATTCATTAAGATGCTTAAATCAAAATATCTTTACACATCATTCAGGAACAGATATAACATCAGAAAAAATACATTCCGTTTAAAAACACAAACCGCTCATGGCGAAAAAATTTCACAATTACAAAAAACGAACAAAATTTTTAAAGTTTTAGCAAAAAGAACGCTATTAATATATACATACATATATATACATACATATATATATATATATATATATATATATATATATATATATATATATATATATATATATATATATATATACATATATATATATACATATATACACATATATAGACATATATATATGTATATATATACATATAAATATGTATATATATGTATATATATGTATGTATATGCATATAGATATCTATATATGCATGCATGTATATATATGCATGTATATATATGTATGTTTGTATATATTATATATACCATATGATATATATATTTATATATGTATATTAAATATACCATATAATATATATATCTTATAATATATACATATATTTACACATATATATGTATACACACACACACACACACACACACACACACACACATATATATATATGTATTTATGCATTACTCTATATTAGGAATACAACATTTATTATTTCCATGGCATATGCTCAGTTTTTGTCCACAGAAGTTTGGTAAGTGCCAGCCTTGAGCATAATATAAGATTGATGTCGGTAAATGTTCAAATATCGCAATCATAATCTAGAGATTACTTTTTCGTACACTACTTTTCAAAACAAAAGCTGATTATTTTAATTCGGCATTAGGAAAAATCTGACTCGCCATCGGTACATAACTATTAGTTGTTTTATCGAACTTTGGGATCCGAGGAGCAAATGGGGACCGAAAGGCTTTTTAGCTAAAGGCGTCAAGCAGTGAAATTAATTGTTACAAAGAATAGAAGTAAATATTTCACAAATGCTGACAGAAAATGGACTGTATTGAATGCGAATGTAATAGTTTCGTTGAATTTAAACATCTTCATCATTATTATTGCTGTCATAAAATAAAATAATCTTCAGAAATATTTCATCTCCAGTGACTGAAATAGTGCAACCCACCCACCAATGCATCTGGGTATAATTGAAGTCAAAATGGTGTAGCTGGAGTTTAAGTAAATTGAATAGAGGCTGATTTTCAAACTGCTTTCTGGAGAAAGCATTTTAATTTTCAAGTTACCTAACTGACAGTAATAGTTTTGAAATGACATGTTGATATTCAAGAATTAGTAAATTTTAGTAAAATATTTTTGTACTTTTCCTTTCAATAATTTTACTTATTTTTTTTATTTCCATTTTTAACGGTTTATAATAGTGCAGTTGTAAGATTTAAATAATTGCATTTTTTCTTTGATTCGGCAATTGTAGTTATTTTACACTTTTGGCATTCCCTCTTATATGTAGCAAATTTAATTTATTTTTACCATATTATTTTTACCAAAGTGGTTCAAAAACTTCTGAGAAATGAAATAAAATCTCACGGTATTCAACATTTGCATAATTTAGCGGAATATTGCTTCCATCATCATTTTTTGGCATAAAATTCCAGAAGAGATATTTTAATTAATTTTCATAATAAACATAATTATAACTACAATATGAAATAATGTACATTAATTTTTTATAATTTGAATTAGTTTTCTTAAAATACCCCGTTGATGTTAGTAAATGTTGAAATTTCACAGCAAGCTGGTAGAATCGTTAGCACTCTGGGCGAAATGCCTAGCGGTATTCCGTCCGTTCATACATTCTGAGTTCGAATTCCCCCGAAGCCGACTTTGCCTTTTATCCTTTCGGGGTCTGTAAAATGAGTACCAGTCGAGCACTGGGGATCGATGTATTCGACTTCACTACTCCTGGATAAGAGTACAACTACTCTATGTCAACCCAATGTGGTAGGGTGGGATTATCAAATCAATATGATCTCAGGACCAAATTCACATCAGACCGTGGTTGACGGAGAGAAAATACTGAGGCCTTCGCCCTCCAATGGACTTAACTTAGGCAATCCAGTCCAATCCAATCCAGTTCAGTCAAAACCTCACGTGAGAAATATAGCACAAGATAAGAATTGTCCCTCTGTCGTTTTTCTACACAGTTTCTCTCTGCAAATTATTACTCACAATGCTTTGATTCACCTCAAAGTATGACACAATCTGACATAATTTGGGATTGAACCGAAAACCGCAAATTCGTGAAACAAACATCTTATCCACATGTGTTTAAGAGTGATACGTTTATTTTAATATATCTGTGTGTCCTTCATTATTTATTGTAATCTATTCATATTTCTCACTCAGTTATTGATTTTTATTCCTGATTTATTGTATTCGTCTCTACCACAATCTTGTTAATTCTATTTTGAAGTTAAAATTATATCTCACCTGATATCTCATGTAATACTATTACGTGCGTTCTTTATGTTGAACTTGTCCTTAATCCTATTTAGCATTCTTAAGAAAATATCGTAAACTCTTAGATTTAGAGTATTATAAACACACACACACACATACACTCTCACATAGATGCACACACACAGACACACACACGTAAAAATACATTCGTAATACATACACGCGCACACATACACATACATATATAAGTTCATATATGTATGTCTGTGATCTATGTATGTAATCTATATATGTAAATATAATTGTTGATTCTATTTTCTTTTTCTTTTCACATATATTCCGTAATCTTCACATACTTCCCAGCTTTCATATTCCAATGGTAATATATAATAAGCTGTTCTGCTAATGTTATTTTTATTTGAATGTTCCTGTATTTGATGTCATGTAATATTTGATCTACATCTAACATTTTCCTCACCGGGATCAATGTTAGTTCAACAGTTCTGAACAATAGCTAACCTGATTTTAGCTTCATCCCACACACCTACGCAATCCATTCTAATACGATTTCTATGTGATAATAAAGAATCCTCTATCTAAGGGAATTAAGATGAAAAGCCTATCACCTCAACTTGTTAAAGATGCTTTAAACTGTTTAACTTGCTCTCTTATATTTATATTCTAAGATTTTAATAAGATTTTGTATTTTTGTTGTAGCTTATATTTCACTTGTTCAGACCCTGCTTGATACACTTCTATCCGTGTGTGTGTTGTGTGTGTGTGTGTGTGTGTGTGTGTGTGTGTGTGTGTGTGCGTGCGTGCGCGCGCGTGTGTGTGTGTGTGTAACATTATATTTTCCCTGGTAGAAAGTAATATGTTGGATTCATCTTTGTCTTCACGCTGTATATTTTCCCTTACGGCTGCACACTCAACGATTTATTAATATGGGATAATGATGTAATTAGAAAGATGGGCTTCACTAAAAGATATCTTATAATAAAATTTTACATAATGAACTCTGATCTTCTGATTGGTAATTAACCAGACAGTCAGGCATTGTTTTCCCTCCTCTGGAAGCATGTTTCTTTCAAGCTTTATTATTTAGTCCTAGATTAACTTAATCAAACAAGATAATGATTAAAGGCAAGCCATTAGTGATTTCAGATATAGTGGATCGAGGGCTTCACTGTCCAATCTCCTTGTTATAGTGGAACATGGTTAGGTGTGATTTGAGAGAGACTTGGTTGCTACTTAACTGATCGTACAGAGGATCTCTCATTGTCATGTTATCTTTCTCATAACAAGGAATAAATATCTCGTTATATAAGATTGGGGAACATGGTTTTTATTGTTTGATGTTGGGGACGTCTTTCCGACTAATGTTGGGGTGTTGATTTCAAAAATGAAATCCATTTTGCTCTATCATGTAAAGATTTTTCACAAAGTCGAATGTTCATTTTTCAACGTTTTCGGTATTGTGACCATTTTAAAGGATAGATCTGGCTTCCTCAAATGCAGACCAATGCATGGAGCTTGACGTAAGCTTGAAAACACAGATTTTCAATATCATTTATGGTAAATTGACGACAAAAGTAAAAATGAATACCATCTTCAGTAAACAAAAAGCATCAAACTTGAGCCATTTCCACCATTTTCAATCTGATCTGTTTTAAACGTCATGATGAAGACAGAATGTTTCTTTACACAATTAGGTGTTAATAAACAACACGTTTCTGTGGTCCTTGAAATCATATATGTTTCATAGTGTGAGGAGTTGCCTGTAGATATGCTAACATTGTGTTTGATTTAGTGTGACTATCATCGCAAACCAGGTGAGACACGTTTTGTTGAACCTTTAAATATTTCTTATGCAAATTGGTATTTTGAATGCGCCCTTAATGTTTTTATTGTGAGTCACATGGGTTAAGGTCACTTTTTGTCAAACATAGTCAAAGAACTTTAGTAAAGACTTCATGCCATGTATGCTCTTTATGGTACTTTGCCATTTTAAGTCTGCTTTTGCTTACTTTATAACTTGACAATTCTGAAAATGCTTTTCCCAGGTGACAACTAGGTTGAATGCGTTTTGTATTTGAGAAATATGGCCAGTTGTGACAGAAGGAATAGCAAAATCAGCCTCAATGTTTTCTTCTTTATTTGTGACATTTTAGCTAGGTAGCGAAACAAAATCACAGGTTTTGTAAAGAAAGCTTACCTCACTCACTTTGGCATGAAACTGGATTATCAAGACAAAACGCGGATACCCCATAGAGTGTGTAAAACTTGTATTGAAACACTGAGACAGCGATTGTTTCAAATACTTGAGCAGATCATTTCCAGCTTCGTATTTTGAGAAAATTAAGATTGGTGTATTTGACGGGCCACATATTAGGTGACTATTGCAGGACGAGCAGTCTTTGAAGACAATGTCTGGAGTTGAAAAGGAAGCATGGAAAACTTTTGCTGCAATTGTGTTTAATTTCCTGGGAAACGAAAAATCAATAAATTATAAAGAACTTTTGCAGACCCTGTTAACCAATTTTCAAACACTGGGCTGCAACATGAGTGTAAAAGTGCATTTCCTACATATTTGTCAGGACGTCTTCCCTGAAAATCACAGTGCAATAAATGATTTGCAATAAGAAACATTCTACCAAGACATCGACACCATCGAGGTTAGGGATCATGGCAGGTGAAACACAAACAAGACGGCGGGCTTCTGTTGTTTTCTGCAAAGAGACTTTCGTGATGCAAGTTATTCATGCAGACCAGCAAAGAGAAAGTTCACTCCTTGAGTAACTGAAACTCCAATTTGACTGAAATATATATTCAAAGATGTGTAATTAAACATCAAATTTGTTTCCCTGCGTAGCCTTTAAAACCTAGAGAAGTGTGATTTCTGAATGTATTTAGTCAATTTATTTTTCCTTTTGAAATCTTGTTAGTCAGGTGTCACAGGGAAAGAAGGGTCTAAAGGTATTTTCCAGCTCCAGGAAATGAGAAATAGACGAAAACATTTAACATTTTAGCAAATTGTTTAGATTGGCTGGTCCAGAAATAACAACTGGATGCGTAAAGTAGATATATGTAGTAGTGGTTTATTGTCAAGAAGTTTAGTAGGGAAAAAAGAATTATAACAAGGGTAAGGAAAAACAGAAGTTGCTATCTCAAATGTTAAATTAATAATGAAAAATATTAGTGTAACCCTGCAACGCTGTTCAGATCACTGTAATTCTCTTTTGGGAGTTCTGATCAAGGTAACACAGAAAAAAAAATGCACAGATTATTTTAGACTACCAAATATCAACGTCATATAATTTAACTGAAATCTCAGCACTATGGACCTCTCGAGTGTAAGCCCACCTGTGCCTAAATTCTGAAAACTCTTGACGCACTGCTGCCTGTCACATTTAAATCTAAGTAGCTTGAGAACATTCAGCCATCATTAATAATATTGTTTGAAACCAAGGTTTATAGAAAGAGCATAAAAATAATGACAGGTGAGCTGGTGGGAAAAATTGCTAACATCTGAGAGTATTTTTATTGAACAGAGATCTACCACAAACCAGAACACGCAAAGTAACCCTCTCGGTTACAATATGCAACACGAAGATATTTTAAAAAGAGAGAACAAAGCTGGTATCACAGCCTCAAAATAAATACGATCACCTATCTATTACAGCGACACAGAAGAAACAACTGAAAAGAAGCTAGATCGATAGATACACATAAGAATATTAGTCGTGAGTTGAATAGAGAAAGAAAATTCAATTATAGGAATGAGGGAACATATATCTGTGATATCATATTTTCCTTTGATGTTATATCTCTTACATATTGTTTCGTGAGAAAGATATCTTAGCAAGGATACAATATATTTAATAACCTAAGAAGCTTAGACTATATTATAAAAACAAGACAATTTGAGAGAAATCCCAAGAACATACTATAGAAAATGAAATTAATCAGGCACAGGTAAATATCTCACTATTAAAAATAGAAATAGAGGGACATTGAGAAACTTTGAGAAATCTGTCCGCAAATCAAACCGAACCGCATAGATCACCAAGAAAACTCATCCTGTATTAAAATTATATTCAAAATAGTTTGAAAATAAGCATCGTTTTAGATATACAAGGGATTGTAAATGAGAGTCACACCTAGAATACACGCGTAAATTCGCTGAAGTACTTGTAAATATTTGAAGATTATTTTATACAGCCTGTACAAATGAGGGGAAAAGAATTCCAAGGGGAAAATTATGTTAGTATTAACAATATTACTCAAAGGAAAACAAAAGAAGAAACAAATTACAATGAACATCCTGTGTAAACTAGCAATTGCTTTATATTTTCACTCAGTATCTGTCAGCAGCAATTGTTTGCCAGCTTACCATCAAACCATTTGCAATTTCGATACGAATTTTTCACTAAAATGTGTATACATATCTAAAGTTATTCTAAGGGTAATACAGAAAAAAAAATGGAGTCGATGATCCCACAGGAGGAATATCTGTCCATATCATAATGCGCATGCTCAACAAGGCACACATAAAATTCTATATGCTTTGAATTCTGACAAATTTTCACTATGCCAATGCGAAACAGATCGTTCTTCTAAAACTAGAATCAAAACCCTCTAAAACCTATTATAAGTGAAAGGATAAAACGATATATATAATTATCTACCAAAACTTCAATTAATCTTTCTCACACCATTACTTACTTAACAATGGAAATTACTTTGGCATTTTTCAACGATGCGTTTACGTAGGTGTGGATTAAACTTTTATTGATGAAATTATAACAATCATTTTCTATGATTCATGAATGAAAGAAACCATAAATTTTAATCCTTGAATAACTTATGTGTGATCGTTGGGTTTGTTATTCCCAAAATTTATCATGTAATCTTTTATCTTTTACTTGTTTCAGTCATTAGACTGTCGCCGTGCTGGGGCACCGCCTTGAAGAATTTTAGTTGAATGAATTAACTCCAGTACTTATATTTTTCAGACAGGTACTTATTCTATCGGTTTTTCTTTCTGAGCCGCTAATTACGGGAACCTAAACACCCCAACACTGGTTGTAAAGCGGTGGCGGGGGCAAACATAAACACAAATGCACACAGTCGTTGATATATACATATACATATATGCATACATACACACACATACACACACCACACACACACACACACACACACACACACACATATGTATGTATGTATGTATGTATGTATGTATGTATGTGTGTGTGTACTCACTTGTCAAAAACCTGATGATTGCGTAACGCATGAAAGTACTAGTTCATTTCGATTTAAAATTGTAAAAATTGCAAATAATGAAACGTGAAAATCACGCCAAGTTCAAATTTCATTGATTAATGTGTGTGTGTGTGTGTGTGTATAAGTAGTTAGGGTAAAACCAAGCTGTTTCTTCTTGAAGTACGGTTGCTTATTCCATTACCTCAATCAATATGTTAGTGTTGTAGTGTTGTATGGAAATCAAAGAACACACTAAACAGCAAAAAGGAAATTTTGGGGTATTATTTGTGCTTCATGTGCAAAGATTTATATGTTATATAAACATGTAAGGAATTTTTTATTTGAAAACTTCCAGACCGACTAAAACCTGGTCAGTGGACATGGTAGACGGAGATAAAAGAAGTCCGTCGTATATATATATATATATATATATATATATATATATATATATATATATATATATATATATTGGGCTGTCCGGAAAGTTCGTGCCGATTTTTAGAGGAAAGAAAAAGGTCAATAAATAATTACCTTTACATTTTTAATAAACCAAATATGAACCATTTTGTTGCACAATGCGTCTCTACCTTTTCTTTAACATGAAAATATCCTTTTCCCAGAATTGAGGTGGTTTCATGGGAAATAAGTCGAAAGGTAAGCTACTATAAATCGGCACGAACTTTCCGGACAACCCAATATATATATATATATATATATATATATATATATATATATATATATATATATATATATATATATGTATATATATATATATATAAAGGATGTGTTATAACACTATTCCACATATACCAATAATCCAACATACCTCCATCTTCAGCTGCCCCACGGATATCATTATGGTTTCGTCGCCTGGGCAGTACCATAAATGATAAAATATGATAAAAACACTTTTACAAGAACAAAAGAAAGGAAAAAAACGTTAAAAGTATGAAAGATCAAATTATCGAGGAAAAATCTCATAACGACCTCACCAAGGAAACAAAGTAAAAGAAAAAAGTGGGAATTAAGCCACAGAACATTGGTGGGGGAGAGAGTAAGGGGCTACACACCCCAGAGCAAATAGTGTGTTTAGTCGAGTAGACATGATTGCAAAGGCGTTGCCGCGAAGAATGGCCAGGGACACTCACTGCAACATCCACCCCCAACTTGCGGGGCTCATTTCTCAGACGGGTTGGAGTCATCCCAATTTTGCGGAGAAAATCGGCAGTGGTCCAAAAACACTCATAGCGGCCGGTCAGTTTCCTATTTCTTTATAACGTCTTATTTGTTTATTTAACTATTAGTGTTAGCAGCATGAGTCATAAAGACTCAGTAGTACAGAATAAAATTGACCATAAATTACACTTAACGGACAGAAATAATTCCTCATATTCTGAATCATATATACCAAAAGCATTTTGAATGTCAAAGGATATCTCGTTTTCATTATTATCGAGGTGTGTCAGAAGAAACTAGTGGAAGTCTAACAATTAGTAAAGATGGTAAACTTAGATGAATTAGTATGTGGTTAGGAGGCAGGAATCCTGACTTTTCTAGCAAAACCTTTCTTCCTAGTTAGAAAAAATTTGCTTTCTATATAAACTTTTGTTGGATGCGTCAGGATTCTTGTTCTTCCAAGATGTACCGATGTATTTACTAACTTCACTATTACTGAAAATTGAGTTTAGATAATTTGATTGACTGAACCCTACCTCCAGATCTGTAGCCTGTTGCCTATGGCAAATACTGTCTCATGTCAATATTTTCGCATCCGCAGAAAAGATCATACAGGCTAAAGTTTTTTAGTTAAATTAATTTTTGAAGTTGTCCGATATAATTCGGTATTTTGTTTTGTTTTGGAAAAGGGGTAATCAGAAATGAAAACATGAAAGCATTATGGTATTTCTCGGAAAAAAAAAACTTCAGGATGTGTGTGTATGTGTATGTTTGTATATGTACGTGTTTATGTATGTTTATATGTATATATTTCTATATACTTGTCCGCCTAAACAAGCAGACATAATTTTACAGACAAGACAATTTTAACATATTGATTTGAGTAGTTTTACTTTAGAATATTAAATCTATACATCGTCACAGTTGAAAGTTGGGTAGGAGGTGCGCGAAGAGTTATTTATGGTCGACGTGTCAGTAACCCTGTCAGGACTGTTGGATGCATTGTTGATAAGAAAAGATAGCATAAGATTGAGGCGAACAAACGTGTTTCGCCGGGGGTAAAATTAAAATGAAAGGAAAACCAACTGCAGCAGCGAAATGGAAATATCGAGTCAAAGAGGATAACCACGACGTATTAACAGGATTTGCTAGAAATTGTAAACACAAGTTTCTTAAATTATGTAATAGTCAACAAATGAAATAGTAAGATGCGTTTCATCTTACGTCTGGGCGTTTGATGCGTGCGCAGTTTCAGAAGACGAGATACAGCGTTCGCTATGAACTGATATCAATGATAAGCGTATTAACGGAAAAATAATAGAATACACTTTTTTCGCACAATTAGAGATGTGATTGAAAACTGTAATTGCGTGGCCTAAATTCCAGTTCTTTATAAAGCAGAAACGATACCGATCATTAGAATTTTGGTTCATAGTTCTTTGTCTTTTTTAGGTATACTTTGTATTGTTTTAGGTATAATGGACAAGACCATGCTGGAACACTGCCTTCAGTGAAGAGGGAGCGTAAGCATTTTCACTGTTATCAATGTTAGTTCCTAAGTACAGATGCCATCCTTGCACATAGAGACGACTCATAATGTGTCAACCCTATCTAACAATTGTTCAGTTGTGGTAGTTTTAGGATATTTTGTAGATGCAATGACTTTTTAATTTTCACCAGAAGAAAAGTGATGAGAGTTATGAAGTTCTAGCTGTTGATTATATTTGTTAATACAAACAATATTCCCGTTTAATTTTACATTGAAGGGCTGAATGAAATACAATTTGTAGAAAAAAGAAAAATAGACAAAACTATTGCAATGACAGGAACAGCACTGGCACATCTTTAACTGTGATGAGCGTGTCGTCAATAAAGGGAATTGTAAATGCGTAGTGAAGAGCAAGTACCTCTCTAGAAAATATGAGAAAGTTTTAATAAAGATTAGTTGATTTAATTGACCCTTTTCCAAAATCTGTTGGTTTCTGGCTAAGTCAGAAATCATTGTTCATGTGCTTAAACTGAGAATTACTATTTATTCTTTTTATATCAGGATTTGTTATAACTTCTGTCGTCTTCCATGCTTAGCGGGTTTGCTGCCTTCACCCTACGGTGCTACATCTGTTCTTTTCACCTATCTAATATTTCCTGATTATTCTGGCCGTGCCAAGGAGGCAAACCTTTTGTAACAGTTCTACTAGGCACTCTATTCCGATTTCCTTGATATTCCTCTTGATGCCTTCTGATAACTGCTCCCAAGGAAACAACAATAATTGGCACTATCTTCACCTTCTTCATTTTCCATACTTAACAGGAATGTATATATTTATTATTTCGCCTTCCTTATGGATTATTTCTCTGTCAAAGGGGCACATTATATCAACTATATAGCACATGTGGTGCATCTTGTCGACCACCATTTGGTCCGATCTGTTGTACTCTAGCACTTGAGCTATTTGAATTGGGAAATCCCAAAGGATTTTGTAGGTCTCCGACTCAGTAACTCTCCACTAAGGTTTGGGCTCATGTCACGTCTTGCCTCTATCCAGACCCCGACCTCATCGTATCGCCACAACTTGTAGTGGTTTCGGGAAAGTCTACGGCATCCGTTTGCGATATGGGCATTATTATTATTATTATTAGTAGTAGTAGTAGTAGTAGTAGTAGTAGTAGTAGTAGTGGTGGTGGTGGCGGGGGCGGCGGCGGCGGCAGCAGCCTTAGTAGTAGTAGTGGTAGTAGTAGTAGTAGTAGTAGTAGAAGTAGCGTATTTTTATTGCTATTGTTCATCAGCCATGCTAAATGTGTTTTGGATACTCCGTAAGTTTGTGCTTTATTTTCCTTTTTAGAAGGAGATATTTGCCGACTTCCTTGTTTTATTTTCCAATTAATTAGACGAGTAATGCATCTGGTCGCCCTTTTTTGTTATCCGACCCACGGGGCAGAAACTCTGAACGAAAGAACTTTCTTTTAAAGCAAAGCAAAAACCTTTTAGACAGCTTATGCTCTTGCCAGTTTTGTCGCTGAAATATATGGTTTTGCCGGTCGGTCAGCGAGACAAGAATGTAGGAGGTAAATTAAAGTTGAAACTAGCTTTCACGCTCAAAATCTACAGGCTAACAATATTCTTTTCTACTCTACGAACAAGACCCGAAATTTTGGGGGAGGGGGCCAGTCGATTAGATCGACCTCAGTGCGCAAATGGTACTTAATTTATCGACCCCGAAAAGATGAAAGGCAAAGTCGACCTCGGCGGAATTTGAACTCAGAGCATAAAGACAGACGAAATACCGCTAAGTATTTGCGCCCGGCATGCTAATGTTTCTGCCAGCTCGCCGCCTTTCAGGCTAACAATATTGAAACAACAATCGCAACAGCAGTAACAACTCAAAGTCGAACAAACCGTGCAACGCAGTCCACTATGTTTAAAAGGACAGGATAGACACGGTTGAAATGCAATTGATCACAGGTCGGCTTAGATCAGACTATTATTATAGGCATCCATATCCCTGCGCAGGAAACTGTAACAGTTGACTAGTTGTGGCTATAGATACCACACTGGGGATAGTTAGAGCTTCAGACTTTTTATTCAAAATTGAAAGGATCCTTAAGACTATACGGTGGAATAGTTGAAAAAAGTACGAAGATGTTTTCTACTAAAATTCTGTTAGAACTACGGACTCGTAACTGTGTGAAAGAAATTAATGTCATTGACGATTTTTAATTATAACTTTGAAGTCAGCCTGTAATAGAAGTATCTTCAGATCATACAATAATAGCTAACCTGTTGTTCTACTATGCAGTGCAGTAATAATGTGATATCAGAAAATTGAAATGAGATTTCTATGTAGCAGGATGTAACAACTGAAATGAAAGTTTGTAACAGACAAATAAACAGATTCAAAAGAGACAGTTAAGCAATTTATAAAGAATATAGGCTCTTTTAAGTTTATAATAGTCCTTTTATTGAGTGGCTTATATGTGTTCATGTTTGTATGTACATACGTATGAATACTGGTATGCAGGTATGTTTGTATACTATATATATATATATATATATATATATATATATATATATATATATATATATATATATATACATATATATGTATGTATGTATATATATATATATATATATATATCTATATATATATATGCATATGATACATATATTTATATATATGTATATATTTGTATACATACATATACTTATATATACACAGACACACAAACACATACACATATATACATCTACATATATACTTGTATATATATATATATATATATATATATATATATATATATATATATATATATATACATATATATACATATGTGTGTGGATATATATAAATATATCTGTATATACGCACGCACGCACACACACACACACACACACATATTATATATATATATATATATATATATACGCACACACATATATTTTATTTGTGTAATCTTAAGTTTCATGCGCTGGAATTTACAATTTCCAAAAGATCACTGTTTTTATCGCCATTTTGGGCAGTTAAAACATTTTCGACTAGAAATTGGTTCCATGAAATTACACGAGAGTTCAAGCGTTGTTTAGGACTATAAGGAGATCTAAGTATTCAGGGACTTTGACGATAGCAGTTTCTTTTAGCATTGCTCCTCAAGACGATGGTATATTGGTAAATGCTTTC
Organism: Octopus bimaculoides; assembly: GCF_046866305.1. Classification (NCBI taxonomy): domain Eukaryota; kingdom Metazoa; phylum Mollusca; class Cephalopoda; order Octopoda; family Octopodidae; genus Octopus; species Octopus bimaculoides. Next base: position 6,910,600 of record NC_142929.1, read on the forward strand.
TTGTTGTGCCCATAGTTTGTGCTGCATGTATTGTAAACCTTGAAAATGTATGTAGTAAATACGTACGCCTACATCGGGCACATTAGACTATTATTATTTATGTAATAATAATACTTAATTTATCGATCCCGAAAAGATGAAAGGCAAAGTCGACCTCGGCGGAATTTGAACTCAGAACGTAGCGACGGGCGAAATATCGCTAAGCATTCCGCGCGACGTGCTAACAATTCTGCCAGCTCGCCGCTTTAATAACAACAACAACAACAACAACAACAATAATAATAAGCTTTGAGTTTTCATCACATAATAATAAAGAATACTGAAAATGTCATTAGTTACATTATAATTAATATTAGAGAATAGCAAATAAAATAAATGCGTCCTTTTAAAAGCCCAGCCAGGCTCATGGGCCCGGTTTCCCGGTTTCAATGGCGTATGTGTTCCCTACCTGGACGGGACGCCAGTCCATCGCAGCGTTACTCATTTTTGCCAGCTGAGTGGACTGGAGCAACGTCAAATGAAGTGTTTTGCTGAAGAGCACAACGCGTCGCACGGTCCAGGAATCGAAACCACAATCTTACGATCATGGTGCTGACACCCTAACCACTAAGCCACGCGCCTCCACAGTATTAGAGACTACATAATACATATGACAAATAATTAGGAATTAGGCTGACTTATAAATATAAAATTTAGATATGAAGAACAAATGAAATAAAATTCTGTACATACATGTGCGTAAATAGGTTGTAAAGGTATTGAAATTAATAGTGAAATGTTCTTTAATAAACGTGGCCTGTGAGGAAAGGAATAGATTTAGAATCACCAAAAATATATTTCCAGAAAACTGTTAGAGGATAACTGTAAATAACTGTATTTTCCCTAGACAGACTTTAATTTTAATACAATAATTATTTAATATAATTTTGCGTGTTAATATCAATGATATCGTCTTGCTCATGGTTTTAAACATGAATTGTATCTTAATAAATGAGAAGAAAATTAACATATTGAAGCAAAATGATTATGTTGTTGCACATAACGTTATTATTTCTCTGAAAATATCATAAGTGCGATACAAACTTGAATTCATGTCAAGAAGTTAATTAATAAAGCATTAACTAAAGCCCATTAACGGAAGACTATAATTAAAAAATGTGTGATTTGAATTATTTAAATTTATGATATTTTTATTTTCTATTAAAAAATATCAGGGGTGATTGTTATCCATAATTAAGTTTATTCATCATATTGACTGCTGATCACTACATTTGTGCTGTGTATGATACATTGTTTTTTCACATCATTTTAAATTGTTAAAGCTAGACTATACGTGACAACACTATTGTGTGTATGCGATATTTAAAAAAAATAAATAACTAGACATAGTTCGTAATTAAAGCATACACTTTCGTTCCTTAATTAACCCACTTTATTATCATTGCTTATACATTTTTACATTATTTACATTATTTACAGTTGACGGATATTTGTCCTCATCTTGTTTGTTGTTAACACAACGTTTCGGCTGATATACCCTCCAGCCTTCATCAGGTGTCTTGGAGAAATTTCGAACCTGGGTTCTCATTCCTAACGTATTTTTCAATGTTGTTGTTATTATTATTATTATTACTATTATTATTATTATTATTATTCAGGTCACTGCCTGGGATCGAACTCGGAATCTTGGGATTAATAGCCCGTGCTCTTAACCCCTACACCATATACCCGTGGGCATATGGAGTAGTGGTTAAGAGCGCTGAATAATAATAATAATAATAATAATAATAATAATAATAATAACAACAACAACATAGAAAGATACCTTAGGAATGAGAACCCAGGTTCGAAATTTCCCCAAGACACCTGATGAAGGCTGGAGGATATATCAGCCGAAACTTTGTGTTAACAACAAACAAGATGAGGACAAATATCCGTCAAATGTAAATAATGTAGATAACGTACATAATTCCTCATCTCTTAAATATAGATCTGTATTATTGCTTATGTTACTAAAATATGTAAATCAAGGAAAGTAAAATCCCTGGTGCTCCTAACGAAATATTCTGTGTTCAGTTCAAAAGGTATATTCCACAAGAATTCAAACTGAACACATAAATCTAAAATATTTTCGTAATATGTTAATCTAACACGGGTAGAATTATTTCAATTTGTGTCCCGTCAAGAGATAAACGTTAGATCACTCTACAAGTTTTAAGCCAATTCCAAGGTCAGACTGCGATTCTTATTTTTGCCGATAACTTTTTACTCCGTAAATAGTTCTTTGACAAATTAATTACGAATGGCATAATTAGAAGACGCGTCGATGAGGTTGGCTTCCTGCCACGAAGGGAGCCAGTAGGTCTTGAATGCGGGGATGGTAAGCATCCCGAAGGAATAAGCTTCTTCTCATATAAGGAGAGCAGATCTCTAATCCGTCCTCTGGCTCTAAACTTGCTGCATAGGCCGCAAAGCCGGGTATCGACACCCGTAACATAGAGGAGAGAAAAGTAAACAAATTTAGGAGCCTGACCCGCCGCTACCAGTTTGTGCCGGTTGCCGCTCAGCCGATTTCCTCTGCAAAATGGGGATAACTGCCGCTCCCCTGGGAGATGAGCCCCGCGAGGTAGGGTGGATGTTGCAGTAAGTGTCGGCGACTATGGTGCACGGCAATACCTTTGTAATCATATCCTCGAAGCGCGGCTAAACACGGCATTTGTTCAAGGGTGTACAACCCGTTACTCTCTCGCCCCCATTTTCTGCTGATTAATTCCACCTTCCCAATGTTTTCCTTTTCTTTGTTTCCTTGATGTGGAATCAACGAATAGTTGATGGAGTATTAGTAATCCTTTATACAAGATTATTAGATTTGATGGCGACGAGTTGAAACCATGCTACCGGAAGTACCATTGTTATATATTTCACCGCATACTTGAATAAGTAGAATTGAAATATAAAATTTGCCCCAATTATTTATACGGAAACGTCACAATCATTTTAACTTGGTAAAAGAAATAACAGGCAAAACCTCAATGGTTATATTTGAACCAGAAGACAGAAATGGAATTGGTACTGTTTTCCTGTAATTATGTAATATAGTTTCAAATTCTGGAACAAGGTGGGAAATTTAGAGGAGAAGGAACAAGCCGATTTTATTGAGCCAGTACTTAGCTACATAACTGAGATTTTATTTTATCGACTCCGAAAGGTGAAGAGACGCAGTTGACCTCGGTGTGATTTGAACACACAATGTAAAGAGTCAAAAGATAGGCCACTAAAATTTTGTCCGTTGCACCATCGATTCTACAAGCTCGCCACATTTTGTAATATTGATTTCTAATGTTGGCACAAGGCCAGCAATTTCGGAGAAAGCTATAAGTCGGTTACATCGACCGCAGTGCTCAAGTGGTACTTATTTTATCGAAACGATGAAAAGCAGTGTTGGTCTCGGCGGAATTGGAACTCAGAACAAAAGAAATACCGCTAAGTAATTTTCTCGGCGTGCTAACGATTCTGCCTTACCACATTATGTTTTTTTGTTAAAGATTTAGGGCGGCCAGCTGGCAGAAGTGTTAGAACGCCGGGCGAAACGCTTAGTATTTCGGCTGCCGTTACGTTCTGAGTTCGAATTCCGTCGCGGTCGACTTTGCCTTTCATCCCTTCGGGGTCGATTAAATAAGTACCAGTTATGCACTGGGGTCGATGTAATCGATTTAATCCCTTTGTCTGTCCTTGTTTGTTCCCTCTATGTTTAACCCCCTGTGGGCAATAAAGAAATAAATATTGTTAAAAATTTCAAAAACAGCAAAGCATCGTTTAAAAAGGGGGAAGGCTCTGAGCAATGGGTTTAATAAATACATAAATGCACACATACGTGTATATATATATAGATAGATGGATACATACTTACATATGTGTGTTGTGCGTGTGTGCATGTGTGTGTATTGAAATGTGTTTACAAATTTATGTGCTCATTAAGCACGCTACGCTATTAATTTCAAGGAAAGTGGTTTCCAAGTAACATATCTTGAAATCCTAAGGGTTGGAAGATCAAAAGGGTTAAAACAGTTTTTAATTGTATAAAATAACTCATAAAAGGTTTGGAATATAAATAAATATGAAGAAACTTTGAAGAACAAATGAGCCAGAATATGATGACAAAACATAGATAGGAGATTGTAATTTATTTTAATGGTGCTGGAAAGATGAAAGGAAATGTGAATGCCAAAGCGGTTTCGACTGAGAGCATAAATTGACACAAGTATATTAGAAAAGAATAATTCTCCTGTCTATTACACGGTTCTGAGATTTTGATCCTTTATAATAATGGTATACAGCTTAAGCACAATGAGAAATTTCAACAAATTTGTTATTCTGTATCGATTTAAGCTCTTCTGTAGCATATTACTATATTGAACCCGGGAAGATGGAAAGCAAAGTTTGCCTCCGTAGGATTTGAAATCAAAATGTAAAGAACCGCAAGTAAATAATACCACAAGGCATTTTCTATGACGCACTAATAGTTATACCAATACACTCCTCTTCTACAAATAATAATGTTGATTTTTTTTATTTGGTACAAGAAATGTTTCATATAAAAAAGATCGCGTACAGTAATACCACGCCATATCGCGGTTCGCCTATCGCGGTTTATTATCTAAACTTACGTCGATTCCTTTGTGGTAGTGTTTTGCATTTATAAAATAAATATATACAAATTAGAAAAATAATTTTAAAAATATACAATGCAGTACTGTTTCTACTTCACTGATTTTCATCTATCACAGGGTTTTTTTGGGACGTAACACCTGTGATAGTCGAGGGATGACTGGAAATAGATGTTAAAAGGTGCGTGTACGCACAAGACCAAGTTTTGTAAAACCTAGCGGAGCAAGGACATTTCATACGCAGTTATATATATAATATACATAATGTAGGCGCAGGAGTGGCTGTGTTGTAAGTAACTTGCTAAAAAACCACATGTTTCCGGGTTCAGTCCTGCTGCATGGCACATTGGGCAAGTGTCTTCTACTATAGTTTCAGGCCGACCGAAGCTTTGTGAATAGATTTGGTAGAGGGAAACTGAAAGAAGCCCGTCGTATAGATATATATATATATATATGTGTGTGTGTGTGTGTGTGTGTGTGTGTGTGTGTAGGAAGATAGTAAGCTTCAAGCCATCCATAGAAGGTATAAAAACGTAACTTTCGAAAACAATAGTGGTTTATTGAAACACAAGGATGTAACTTTTCTGCCTGAATCGAAGTTCAATAAACTGAAAAATATTGTCTTATAGCTTATGGTTAGCAGCAGGGGTTGCTGTGTATGTGAATAAAAATCCAGAATTAGGAAATCCAGGTTACATATGTTTCATAGCTAACAGAACCTCGGAAGTAGCAAGAGCCCAAAGGAAGGTAATCCGCTATCTACTCGTCGGGCCAAAAATACCTTGATCTGGATTTGGATATATATATATATATGGTGGTTGTCCATCATGGCGTCTGATGTGGCTTTTTAAACCAGACAATCTATTAAAAAGACACCCACATAGAATGCATATCCGATTTGAACCACCAAGAGCTGCAGTTAAGTTCTGATTTTTGTAGATCATAAAATATGTCTTTTGAGGCTTCCGTTAGATTTGCTGATCATATGGCATCTATGGCATTGAAAGGTGGCACCAACGACTGTAACAAGTATATTTTCCGCTATAACTTTATTATTAACAAAGAAATCTACGGTCACATTACGGCTGTTTGAAAAGATCGAGAATATTCTACTATGGTTGTGAAATGTAAATAAAAGTTGTCTTGGCAATTATCACACATTTTATGAATCTGATATGCAACTTCAATTGCAATCAGAAGCAAAAGGTGGCGAAAAATAATCGATTAAATCCGCTCCGGTACATAACTTGTATGATGGTGTTCGGCTCTTGGAGAGTTAAAGAGGAAAACATCAGTAGGGTGTCTTCAAACCTGCAAGTAGTCATAATGCCATAATAAGTCATAAAGGCAATAATGCCGTAAAGCATTGTGGCCAGCAATCTACCGTTTGCTAACAATAAACTTTTCTACTCTAGGCACAAGACCCGATATTTTTGGGGAGGAGGCCAGTCGATTAGATCGATCCCAGTACGCAACTGGTACTTAATTTATCGATCACCGAAAGAAGGAAAGGCAAAGTCGACCTCGACAGAATTTGAACTCAGAATATAAAGGCAGACGAAGTACCGCTAAGCATTTCGCCCGGCGTGCTAACCACTCTGCCAGCTCACCGCCTTGTTTGCTAATAATAAAGCACAGGCAATATTAACTGAAAGCATACGTTCAAACGTAGGATATACTTTTTTTTTCATTTATTGCTACACACACTTAAATTCTCTTACCTTTCATCTTCTTAAATCCTTACTCTGCTGATGTAGCTTTCACTTTTATCTAAATTTGCGTTTATATCTTTTTGTTTCGTGTCCATATTCATTGTCTCCCTTTCTCCTCCTTCTCATTCTCACCACTTCTTCTTCTTCTTCTTCTTCTTTCTTTCTTTCTTTCTTCCTAACTTGTCTTCAAGCGTCTACCTTCCGGTGGTTTCTCACTTCTTTTCATCTATCCTATTTCTTATCCTCTCTTTCCTCTTATCAATATACTGCTGCACGCAGGAGATTAGGCACCCATTAGTCTTTGACGAGCTACAATATTGATGACAACTTAAGATTAGATCCTCAAGGCCTCTTTTGCTAAAATCAGCATGACCTACGATAAGGTTCTGGCACTCGCTTTCCCTTATAATACAGGGAAGATCTGTCATCAAAAATTTCTTCTGATAATATCCGTCACTTAGAAAACAACAAAATGTTGATAATATGTAAATCCTGTACTTTTATTCAGTTTCATTAAACTTGTTGAATTCCCCTATCTCTTCATCTCATAATACTAAACTGGTTTTCATTTTTACTAGAAAGAAAGCTACTACTGCTCTCAGGTCATGTCGTGACTTCAAAAAATATATGCTTTAACTTAATTTAACATCTTTTTATCTCAGTAGTTTCTTTTCTTTTTATGTAGTCGTTCGATCCCCTTCAGTCAGCTAATATAGCTGTTAGACATTTTATTTCTTTTCTTTTTATGTAAGTCTGTTCTGCAATCACGTTACTTTATTCACCATGTCTGCATTTTTCTTTTTTTATTGAAGATACATTGTACTGATCTTTTACCAGCCCATTCGTTCCTACATCCATTAAGATTTTAGTGAAATATAACTGTTACAATTATGAAAGTTACAGTAACTGTCATTGCCAAAAAATACATTAACCCTAATTATCTATAGTTGCTCTTTGCTTTTTCTGTATAGTTGCACGACGTTGAATCTTTCTTTGGCATTATGACATATTTCATGTCGGACTATAAGGCTGTATGTAGAATACTACTTCACTTTTCAGACAGGCGATTACATCTGAAGAATTCGACTGATTACTAATCATGTATTTTAGTTCTGAAATATATTAGTTCGAAATCATTTCTATAAATGTCTGTATAGTTGTGAAGAAAACTTTACTTCGAGAGTACTCAATACTTAGTTCGATTTTACTGCGTGGCAAGTAGAGCGAGTGTCTTCTAACGTAGTCTCATGTTAAACAAATCATCACATGCATTTATATATTTATATATATACATGTATGTATGCATATAATATATATATATATATATATATATATATATATATATATATATATATATATATATATATATATATATATATATATATATATATAATATATATATATATATATATAAACAAGGTTCGATGGGTAAACTGTCGCCATTTTATATTTTTTAATTTCGCGCATGCGCATTGTTTGTTTGTAAGTTTGTCGACTAGACAGTATAGTTGGTCAGTTGGGCACCGTCTGCGAGAAAAACAGTACCATGACGCAATTCACTCTGCCAAAAGTTTGGAAACGAGATGCTGTACTGCTTAGAATTCGCGCCGGAAGCTCCAATGAGAACATTTCAGAGTGTTTGAGTATCAATATGAGGACAAGTACCGAGAGTTATAAAAATCAAATATCCATTCAACATCATGGTGTTTAGAGTGATCTCTATTGATGGCGAGGTTATGCCTTCATTCATCTTCCCACAGGGCCTCAGACTCAGCACGTAACGTAGGCCTACATCAAATGCCTTGAGGAGGTAGTGATGCCATGGGTCAAGAAGGTGGTTGCTGGAAGAACCTATGTCTGGCAACAGAGCTCTGCACCATGCCACACGAGCAGAATAACCCAGCCATGACTGTCAGACAATTTCTGCAACCACATCACTCCTAACATCTGGCTATCTAGCTCTCCAGACTGCAACCCCCTTTATTTTTATATGTAGGGCGCAGTTGACCGAGAGAACAACAAAACTCTTTGTAACACCAAAGATGAACTGAAGGCAAGGACTATGGCAGCATTCACCAACTTAAACAAGGAGACCGTCCAGAGGAGTGGCAGGAGATTCCGAAGTCGTCTGGAGGCCGTGGCTGAGGTCAATGGTGATTTTATTGAATAAATTTATTTACTCTTTAATATTTCAAGATATCTTAATGTAATTTTGATTAATATATCTGTGAAAAGGAAATGTTTGTGTTATTTTCATTTTTGTGTAATTTAGACAATTTATTCTCCACACCCTGTGTGTGTGTGTGTGTGTGTGTGTACACACACACACACACACACACACACATATATATATATATATATATATGTATATATATATATATATATATATATATATATATATATATATATATATGTATATATATATATATATATATATATATATATATATATATATATATATATATATATATACATATATATATATATATTCATGAACACATGCATATTTATATATGCCTTATTTACAGGTCGTCACATGTACACGCTTGCGCACATACGCACAGAAACTCACACGCGCACACACTCACACACGTGTGTTCATACATTGTGGTATTCCTACCTGTCTACCTTGCTGCACTTTTCAGTCGATTTAAGATGCTTCATGTCTGCCTTTGTGTTCGATTGAATAGGTTCTAGTGAATGTAATGAGGCAAATACATTCCTCAAAGCAATTCTTTAATAATTCAATGATAGAAACATATTAGCGACAGAGAATACAAGAAAATTATTATATTTTTTCTCTATTTAAAATATCATCTTGGGTTCTATATTACATTGTCATTTGAAGATTCCCTTATTGGAATGGTTTGAAGTAGTTTGGTAAGAAATGTCTGAGATATGTTCTTTTGCGTAACTCTATTCGTGATTTTTTTCTCTATTAATTCACTTTTTTTAATACAGAACGTATTACTCGTTTGCATTAAAAAGCAACAAGGTAGCAAGATAGTTAGAACGCAGGAAAAAATGCCAGCATTTACGGTATATTCATCAGTGATATTGCCTGTTGGGTTCAGGTCTTATGTCAACAATTTCTACGCTTCGTAGCAAGGCTGGTAGACTGAATCCTTCAGCCACTTAGTCCTGTTTAGTAAAGTTAACTCTGATATTAAATTGGATAATTTCTTCTGTTTGTGGACATGTCAATAATTATTGGTGTTGTATGTGCTACTCTTTTCTGTATCAATATAGAGCTCCCTTACATGATAGGTTTTCCTGGAATAGGAATAGAATCCAAATTTATGTCAAATCACTCTTACCAACTTACAAAGAAAAGTGTTGTAGTCCTTTATACGTGTTGGTAATGCCTAAGATAAATTTGATCTCAGGTTCGCTTGACTAGGAATGACTTAATGGAACAAATTTCGTCTTCTATAACCACCTCCCCCATCTAATGTTTGAGTCTGTCACTAAAATGTTCTTTTTCTATTCTAGGCACCACGCCCGAAATTTTTGGGGAGGGAGCCAGTCGATAAGATCGACCCCAGTACGCAACTGGTACTTAATTTATCGACCCCGAAAAGATGAAAGGCAAAATCGACCTCAGCGGAATTTGAACTCAGAACATAAAGACAGACGAAATACCGCTAAGCAGTTCGCCTGGCGTGCTAACGTTTTTGCCAGCTCACCGCCTTTCGGTCACTAAAATATTGAAATATCAAACAGATTGTAACGGAGGTTTGATACTCATTACAGACTAAAGAAGACGACTTTTGACAGAGTCGTAATCTACGGAATCATTGGTAATGTTATTTTATTGCATATAAAGTTTCCATACTTCAAGAAAAGTTGTGTTGTTTGAGAACACACTTTAGAATTAGGTATATTTTACTGCTAACTCTACAGTCAATAAATAGCTGTGGTGTCATCCTCTTTCACCAGTGAGGCAAGCTGAAGCAAATATTTTATGGGACACAATACACCATCAATGTAACCCACCACCATCTTTTTTTAAATGGTTTGCTGTCGTTGGTGATAATTATTATTGTAATTGATGCTGCTAAAATATTTCTGTTGTTAGATATGTTGTTGTTACTGTTAATAGATTTATTCCTTCAATTGCAAGTTTAAAGTTTAATCTTCATAAAGTTAATCTTCATAAAAGATTCTAATTACAACTTAAATTTCAATCCTTTTAATTAAACACAGAGCTCTGAATCTTTTGAATAAATGAGGCAGAAACTGAAAATATCACACGCTCAGTAAAGAAAGATGAAAGAGTTTCAAAAATTGGTGAATACTCACAATGCAAGCCGAAAAGAGGTTAAATAAAAGAGGAGTCCGCCGATTCACGTTAGAAAAAGGATTATATCTTCGGAGTAATTATACACACAACCATAATTTCAAAGCACGCCACGTAAATGGCGATATGTCTCAGTGCAAGCAGGTCAAACAATTTTAGGTTGACAAGTACTTAGTGTACCCGGAAACTAAGTATGAAATTTGATATCGTGTAATAGAAAAGTCGATAATTTTATATCCTATTATTGTTATTTTCTTTTGCAAACGAGACACATTTTTTCATTGGTTAGTCAATATAACTCTAAATAAGTACTCAAAGGAAATATAATTCACTATTGTAAAGAGGTGGTTAATTAATTAACGATCCATTAGTTTTGATCGCTAGGTGTAAATTCTATCATGGGATTGCAGAAAATTACAAGATAACATTCTATAGAATGCAGTGTGTGTAAACTAGCGCTTAGTGGTGCTCCTACGCGTTACAGAATCCAGAAAATTAGTACACCAAATAGTAAATCTCTCGAAATCCATATTTAAATAGTTGGTGGAATGTTTCAACATGGAAATTATTTGAATGTGTGTGTACAAGGTGCATTCCAGAAGTTTTCAAACTTTGTCAGGAGAGACATTTATTAATTTCAAAGAAGTATTAAATTCTAATCTTCTTCAAGTAGGATTCCCTGACTTCAATGCACTCGGAGTTTCAGCCTCTTCATAAAGTCTTCCGTGGAAGTCCTTCAAAGTAAAGGAGTCCAGTAGCCTTGTTACAATCTCCTTCATCTTCAATAAGGTTGCCAATGAGGTTCTCCTTCAGGTTGAGGAACAACAAAACGTAACTAGGAGCAAGGTTCAATCTGTAGGGAGGATGAGGGACGGCCATGATGCACGTTTCTGTCAAGTATTTGGTTATCAGTATGCTCGTCCTTAAGCACCCTGACAAAAAACGTTGCAGAAATTTGCGCATGTACAGATCTTCATGAATAATCCTGTGTACAGTTGCCACACCAATCCTGAAGGCCGTTGTGTGCCTAGAAAGACAATAAACATTTCCCCAATCAGCTCTCGAATGTGCCTGTCCCTGCCACACCTCACCCTTCCTCATCACAACCCTTGAGCTTTAGTGTCAGCTGTCGGGGCAATTTCACAAGTTTATGTAGAGTTTTTTGCACGGTTTAACAAAACTTTATTGCATTGCAAGCTTCTAAATTGTTTTCAAGTACCTACCGATTGCATTTTGCAAGCTAGTCAGCTGCGACAAGCAGTGTTTAGCAGGACGTGTTTAAAGTCTTGCTACCCGATTCCTTCAATCGGGAATAAAACACTGGCAAGTCAGCTTATTAGATGTATTGTACTGGCACTCCGTCGGTTACGACGACGAGGGTTCCAGCTGATCCGATCAACGGAACAGCTTGCTCGTGAAATTAATGTGAAAGTGGCTGAGTACTCCACAGACACGCGTACCCTTAACGTAGTTCTATAGGAGATTCAGCGTGACATAGCATGTGACAAGATTGGCCCATTTTGAAATACAGGTATTAGTCATTTTAGCCAGCTGAGTGGACCGTACAGATGTATTGCAATGACATACTAAAATTGCAATAATCGAGGGAAGTTATAAATGCCTACCCCCACCTCCCCCCCAAAAGCTTCAAAATCTCTGAAATGCGCCTCAGATATTGAACTTGAAATTTAAAATTTATATGAAATTTCTCAATTAGTCTTTTCAAAACTGCTTAAGATTATAACAAAAACACATTACGATGAACTGTAGTCGTTAAAGGTCGGTTCAAACAGTGCTTCTCAACTTATCTGATGTGGTATACCGGTAGATTTTTTTGCAATGTGCTAGGGACCGGTAATATTTTCTTGGTAATATTAATTTATACCGGAAACAATATATATAATGAATATAATTAAAGTTGACAATTCTTTTAATCTTATATTTATTTTGTAAGCAAATAATACAATATTACATAAGCATTTGATAAGCATTTTATAATCATGTTATAAAGTTTCTTTCTTTTCTGGAAACTCGCCGCGTACCGGCAGCTGATGGCTCGCGGACCGGCACCGGTCTGCGGACCACCCTTTGAGTGGCACTGAGTTAAAAACACTCTGCTGAATTTATTTTGTCTTTTATATTCTAAGTTATGTACCACCTAGTTTGATTTTCACCTTTCGTATGTGCCAGACAAATACTAGAATTCAATTATTCATTTTCCCTAAATACTGCATTAAAATTCATAACTCACTAATCTGAGCTCAAATACAGATATGATTTTATTCTCCTTAAGCTAATAATTAACATTAGAGAAGAGCGTTGTAGTTGCCTTCAAGCACTGTAGCACAGAAGTAGAATAATAAATCGAAAAGGAAATGAGGAGAGTTTCTCACGATATGGAGACGAAAGTTGAAAAATCTTTATATATATTACGGGCGCAAAGGCCCGTCTTCAGAAGGGTACATTCAAAGAAAGATCTGGATCTAAAACGGAGGCACCACTCATCCGGCTATCCAAAATGGCAAGATCTACTTATATAGATATTTCTTTCACTGTACCCTTTTTGCATCTGAAATATATAAATATTTTTCATCTCTGCACTAATAGAATATTTCATCATTTCCCTCTTCATTAATTAACATCAAGATTTTCAAGGAAGAATACTTCACTTCTGTATACATCGTTGTATTGAAATAAAATAAAAGGAATATCACACAATCGATATCACTTCCTTTTATAGGTTTGAGTTTGTCAGTTGAGGGTGTATAGAGGATAGGCTAACATTATTACTTTACGAAGTGTAATACCTGTTTGTTCATAAGTGCTAATCTACTTTTAAATCCTTCATTATCACAGATGAGATGTTATCGTCAGTATGAACTTTGATAACTAACTTAAAATTGTTAAATGTTTGGAATGATTAAGAAAGGAGTATATGAAGAGATAAACATGAACAGTGAGACCCTTAGTTTAATATAGACAGATTCTGAAAAAATGCTCAACAGTAAAATGCAATAATTTCAGTTGCGGAAACTAATAAGAATTACGACTTGCGGATTCACATTATCAGAATGCTGATTACTATTTAAATGTGAATCTTCGTATGAAAGAAATATCGATATCCAATTAATATCAATTGTACGAAAGACGTAAGCATTGATTTCAATTTTAAATTAATACAATTTAACCTACATTATAAGAGAATTAATTTTTCTTTACAGACAAGTAGTAAAGTAAAACTAAAAGCAATGAAAAAGAAAAGGCATGTTAAACTTTCATTTAAAATTCTTCGAAATAGTGTAATGGCAACAAGTTAGTTTAAGAGAAGCTTTCAAGCTACTGAAACTTAGATCTTATTACATACATAAATTTCTGTACACATAATAAGCTATATGAATAGCTGTACTATTATTTGTACTCAGTAGTATTGTTTTAACTTCTTATATGAGTATTAACTTAAATCGGATTGCAAGAAGGAATGTAATTCGCTGTTGAACTGCAAAACACTAATAATATTCATCTTTCAGTGATGCTCTATTTCTCCAATAGCTTCAGATGGAAAGTAAAATTATGAAGATTATATTAACGTAAGTTCTCGTACGTTTATCACAAACAACCACGGCATTTACTCGAAAGCTACTATTACATTGAATACAATTTAAAATATGTCTCAAAGTTATATACTCACACATATGTGTGTATGTGTGTATCTGTGTCACTATATATATATATATATATATATATATATATATATATATATATATATATATATATTTAATTGATATATATATATATTTAATGCTGAAAAAATTCCAAGCCCTGCGCTACCAACGTCCAAAACTGAATATGAAACTTACAGAGTACACTGGTCTGCAGGGAATTTCAATCCCAGAGCCTAAATCATTGAGAGACCTGGGTCTCGACATGAGTGATGATACCTCTTTCCAAGTGCACATTACCAGGATGGCAACAAAGGGCAGACGATTGGCTGGATGGATCCTGAGAACATTCAGAACCAGAGATAAGGAAACCATGATGATCCTCTGGAGGACATTCGTCCTCAGCCGCCTGGATTACGGCTCACAGCTGTGGTCACCCACCAGTCTGAAATTAACAGCAGACCTTGAAGCAATCCAGAGAAGATTCACAAAGAAGATTGTCTCTTTGCAACTGCTCAGCTACTGGGAAAGGCTGAAACAGCTAAGACTCTACTCCTTGGAGAGAAGGCGGGAGAGGTATGCAGTAATATACATCTGGAAGATCCTGGAAGGAATTGTGCCAAAGTTTGGCATTGAAAGCTACACCAATGCCAGAACGGGACGACACTGCATAGTGCCAAAGATCCCAGGAATGCCATCGCGCTTCAGAACCAGTTACTGCAACAGCTTGGGTTTCAGGGGCCCACAGCTTTTTAATATTCTCCCAAAGAGCCTGAGGAATCTGCACAAAGTAGATGTAGGAGTTTTTAAATCAAAGCTGGACCTCTTCCTAACGAGAGTCCCAGATGAACCTACCTCGCGGCAGGAGGTGCAAATGAGGGTTGCTAAATCAAACTCCATTCTTCACCAAGTGCCACATATTGTAAGAGGCTCCCTGTAATAACAATGTAGCAACACGGTGGTGCATCATCATGGCCGCGGCTTTAAGCTGAAACTAGAAAATATATACATATATATATATATATATATATATATATATATATATATATATATATATATATATATATATATATATATATATATATATATATATATATACATATATATGTAGAAGATTGAAAAGGGAAACACAAGTTGATATATATGGAAAAAAGTCAAGGTAGAAAATGTTAAAATAATTCTATAAAAAAACATTTCAGTACCGGTTTCAGTCATTGAGACCTTTTCAGCTGTAAGTATGGAAAACAATTGAATTTGGGAAAAATTAAATGAAAAGTTTTTTAAAAGAATATTTGCATAGTATTCAAGTACAAGGGACATTTTCCTTGTTTCTGCCTGTCTCTGTCTCTCTTGTTCACACTTATGGGTTCGAAGTCGTTGTGAATTCTTAATTCTTGGCAGAGAAGGAGAAGAAGGAGGAGAGGATGAAGAAGAAGAAGAAGAAGAAGAAGAAGAAGAAGAAGAAGAAGAAGAAGAAGAAGATGGAGAAGAAGAAGAAGAAGAAGGAGGAGGAGGAGGAGGAGGAGGTGCCAGGCAAGCTACTTACCACATAGCTTCTCTTGCACCTATATACATTATATATATATATATATATATATATATATATATGTAGAGAGAGAGAGAGAGAGAGAGAGAGAGAGAGGGGGGGAGAGAGAGGGAGATAGATAGATAGATAGATAGATAGATAGATAGATACCGATATGTATATATATATATTTGTATACACACACACACACATATATATATATATGAATGTATATGCATATATATAATATACACACACTATATATACATGTGCACATCTATATAAGCATATATATATACACACACATATACATACACACGCACACACAAATTTATGTGTGTATATGCCAAAGAGTAACATTTTCAAGTTATGAGGAAAAAAGTTCAACAATTCACCATCTTACATATAAAATGAAGCAGGATCGAGCTGTTGAGAGATATATTGCATTCTAGGTTAGCACATTGCATTTCAAATCAGTTAGGCTACAGTACAAACGATGTATACGTGTCTAAATGTTGTTGCAGTTGATTATTTACAAGCCTAAAATCTTAATTAAAATTTTAACATCCATTCTATTTTAAATTAATTTATTGTTTTAAGATTTAAGCAAAGAGAATTCACTCTTAGTTATAATCAAACACTAATTATCAAAATTCTTGTATAAGTAAGCGTTTGTGTATTTTGATAGCAACAATGCAGATATTCTTCCTGAAGGCCCAATGGCAGTCCTCCAAAATGCAGGTGTCTAGGACCCTTGTTTGTAAAAGTTCTTCAACTCTGATTTAATGACATTTCATGAATGAGGTCCAGGTTTAGTTGAGGTCCAGGTTTAGATCATATCTCAATATGAATTTCCTAATATCTGATAAGCATTTCTACTAATTCAGTGATATAGGTATAAACACTATCACACGTATTTCTTCTCTTTCTTTCTTTTTCGTTGCCTGTTTGAATTATATAGGCTGTTGTTCAAAGAGATTCCAAAACGTTTGGAAATGATCTCCTTTCCTTATTTAGTTAGTTGTATGTCAGCCTTGATCAATGACATCTGTAATCAAATGCATGCTAGCCGGGAACATATCGTCTTATTTTACCCAAGTCACAATAGTGTGCAATGTACTCGTTTTCAAAATTGCAGAACGTGATTTGAGGGATATTTTTGGCATTTATTTCTAGCAAATTGTGTGACCATACTAATGCTTACTTACTAATTGTCATGGAATAACACTTAATTTGAAAAAAAGAGTGAATTTATACACGTGCTGTTGAAGTACAACCATACCATTATGGCATTAACTGCAGTGATCAATATAAGCTATCTTACCTAAACTTTCCATTTAGGAACTAATGATGTTCTATAGGAGCACAGGGATGTCTGATAATCACGACGCCAAGAATTTAGGAAAAAAATTAACGTTATTTTCTATGTAGATTTCAAGAAATTGTTTTATGTCAGCAATTAATACATTCTATTTGATAATTTGGTTTTTGAGATAACGAAATGTTGAAATATTGGACTCCTATGAGAATCTTTTGTATACTACGTTTCGATATATTTCATCCATTCTTGAAAAGATTTTCTTTAATGAAGTAGATGTAGTTAATGATTGATATTATTTTGATTCTCTAGTGGCAAGCAGTTGAGACAACTCCTAGCAGATTTCAGTTTTACTCTGGTCTCATCAACAAAAAATAACTTCACCAACTTTGCTGATGTATTGTCTAAAGAATCACTAAGTATATATATATATATATATATATATATATATATATATATATATATATATATATAAGATTGAACATCTTTCAGAACTGGAAGATTATACTGTGTGGATGTTATATAATTTAGACGCCATCTGCATAAAAATACAATAGTTAATTTAGTGTTAATAAAGTTAATGCCTGAATCCTGAAAACGCTGACTGTAAATATACTCTTACGTGTGGTGCGGAGTAAAATCAATCTCTAAATTTGGTTTTAATGATGAAAAAAAAAAAAAGAATTGTTTGCCCACCAATCTTAAGAGCAGCCGAAAGGGTGAGGAAAATTGAATTGAAGAATGAAACGTGGAAATAAATTTAAACAAAACACTTCAACAATTGGAAAAAATAAAATTACAAGTCTAATAATAATTATGAAATTTATCACATGTCTGGGCGTGTGTCAAAAGACGTCTATTTCCCAAATCTGTGATTCGTGGTTCAATCCCACAGCGTGACACCATGACCAAAAGTCTTGTACTATAGCCTCGGGCTGGCCAAAGTGGATTTGGTTGACGGACAAGAGGGCAGCTGTGTCGAACTTCTTCCTTCACCAAAAGCCAATTGCATAAGAATGGCCACTGAAAAAGTGATGGCATTGGCGGTGCTCTAGCATGACCACAGCCTTTTGACTGAAACATATAAAGAAATAAGAGAAACATATGTATAGTTGCATGTATATATATATATGTATGTGTGTGTGTGTGTGTGTGTGTGTGTGTGTATACACACACACTTCTGTCTGTGTCTCTGCTCGTCTCTCACGACACAGCCTGACAACCGATATTGATGTGGTTACGTCACCGTAAACTAGCGGTCGGGAAAAGGATTCGATAGAATAAGTTCCAGGCTTTAAAAAAGTACTAAGGTCGATTCGTTCGGATAAAATTCTTTCAAGGTGGTGCCCCAGCATGGGCGCAGGCTAATGACTGAAACAAGTAAGACATGATATTCTAATTGGAACAAGTCAAGTCTATTTGCTTATGTGCCTCACAGAATCTCACTCATGTTCAATATAAATGTATATGGGAAAAAGATAAAACGAGAGAGAGAGAGAGAAGCAGACAGACTGACAGAGAAAGAGAAAGGGAGGGGGTGATAGAAAGTGAGAGAGAGAGAGAGAGAGAGAGAGAGGCAGACAGACTGACAGAGAAAGAGAGTGGGTGACAGAAAGTGTGTGTGTGTGTGTGAGAGAGAGAGAGAGAGAGAGAGAGAGAGAGAGAGAGAGAGAAATGGGTTCATATGATCGATTCAAGTTCGCTGAATAAAGTATTCTGTGAATTGTGTTTCACTAAATACAGAGCGTACTTAACGAAAAAAACATTATGTAAACAAATGAAAGAAAGCAAAATGATAATTTTGTCAGCGTCCAACCTACATTAATAGTTTGCAACAACAATATTGGTGGATGATAATACTATTAATTCTCCTTATGCCAAATCTTTACAAGCCATTACTTCATCATTTAAACAAAAAATTTTTTCACATGGGCTCAGGTTGAAAAGGCATTTCAATAATTCATCTGTGGATATGGCTGATGTCGATGCATCTTTTGAGAGCTTGGATTTGTTATGATGTGTTTTCTACTTGTAGTTAATCGAATCATCGAAGGAGGCTTTATGTGGTGGGTCCAAATACTAGTGACAGAAATGAAATCTCGATTGTGTCGTTAAAAGGAAGGGCACGTTGCACAATTGAGTTATAGACACACACACACACACACACACACACACACACACACACACACATGCAATGAAACACGAGATGATGCTAACTATGCACTATATCAGATTAGGTTGATCTAAATATCATCAAGTATCTGTCTGTCTATTTATCTTTGTCTCTTTGTCTTTTTGTATGTTGTATGCATGTATGTATTTCTTTTTCACTTTTATTTCAAGATTTCTTACCACTGGAGAAAGAGAGCCAGTTTCTAACCTAGATCCATCAACATCAACAGGGTATTTTTGTATGTGAGTATGTATTTGTGTATGTATGTATGTATGTATGTATGTATGTATGTGTGTATGTATGTATGCATGTATGTATGTCTGGCTGTCTATTTGTGTATCACCTGTCTGTCTATCTGCTTCTCTATCAGTTTACCTACCTACCTATCTATCCAATTGTCCAATTGTGTATCGATTTGTCTGTTTGCATATATGTTTAAGAGTCTGCATAATGATTATCTCTGTCTATCTGTCAAACTGTCTGTGCGCGTCTCCCCCATCTCTCTTAATATATATATATATATATATTTATCTTTCTGTCTGTCTATGTGTCTGCTAGGTTGTCTATCTGTGTTTCTGTCTATCTATCTATCTATCTATCTATCTATCTATCTATCTATCTATCTATCTATCTATCTATCTATGTATCTATTTATCTATCTATCGGTCTGTCTGTCTGTCTGTCTGTCTGTCTATTTGTCTGTCTATCTGTCTGTCTGTCTGTCGATCTATTTATCTATCTCTACCTATTTATCCATCTCTATCTATCTATCTATCGATCTGTCTATCTATCGATCTATCTATCTATCTCTATCCATTTGACTATCTATCCGTTTGACTGTTCTGTCTGTCTATATGTCTATCTATCTGATCATGTTACTGTCTCTGTATCTATCTGTTCATTATATTTTTTTATCTCATTCTCCCCCATTCAACATATCAGCAACATAGGACTCACAGCTATTATCTGCCCACCTCAGTTTCTTCCATTCTATTATTCCATTTTAAATAGAATATAACTTTGTTACATCTATTTTCAAGTAACACATTTTTGATTAAACATTTTGTCCTGTACGAACAATTTGTCATGATAGATACACCAATAGATAAACACATAGACCGATAGAGACACAGATACACAGTAAGACAAACTGCAATATAGAGTCAGCATATAATGAGATATACGAGGGGATGCTAAAAAGTTCCTGACTTTGGGTACAAGACAATACAGGAGAATCAGTGAATTATGATTTTATTCAACATATTCCCCTCTCAGATTCACACATTATGCAGCAGTCCTTCAGTCTTTCTAAGCCTTGCAAATAAACACAGAGAGTTGGACCTCCAATCAGGCCCTTTGCGATGCCCTTAAAACCAGGACGTTTTCCGCACCTCTTCGTACATTACAACGATGACAATAAAGGCTACATCTTTAAGAAGCAAATACTGAGATACAGAAACTTTGTCAGAGACTTTCGGAAGAACAAAGTAGAAACTGTTGCAAGATATGCGCTTCGACCTGGAATTGCAAGAGAACAACTCTTTGAGAAACAAAATCAGAATATTCTAACACGAAATTCTGCAAAATATTACTTATTCGGGGCATAAAATAACAGGTCATGCACTAGATTTTATCTAATAACATGAGCTGAATCGTATAAAGTTTAGATATGGAAACAGTGCAGTTAAGATTAACGAGTAGCGTTCCGTGACTTTATTAACTGAAGCAGTCGCAGTTCTTTGTTATTAATACTAGATAGGGATTTCCAAACCTGTGGAATTCAACCAAAATTCTATTGAATCTAACACATGGAATGCGGTACCTACAGAGTCCAGATGACCAACATAACAAGATGAGCTCGAACTCTTTGTTATATCTTACTTTCGTTGTTTGAATGTATAAATTCAATGGAGATTGTCCATCAATAACAATGCATATAGCATCAGGTGTTTCTTAGATACCATTCTGCTTAACTCATATCGTATCAAATCGTTAATATTATAAGATTAAATTAAATTATTCAGATTAAATATGCTTCAACCTATCCTTCCATTTAATCTACATTGAAATGTTTGGTCATTTGATATATCTCATTTACATACAAGTAAATTGCATATTAACTTACAGTGCATAAAGTAAATTGCATAACATAAATATGGTAATATACTTACTATAGACTTTGTATTACCTTAAACTTAGATTTGATTTGCATTGAATCATTTTAAAATTCTATAGAATACGTTCATTGTTAATACACTTGGAAATCAGTGAATGTATGAAGAACTTAAGTACTTACAACTCAATAATACAACCGGTTACACAATCACTCATTCGTTTTATCACCAATGATGATATGTAGATCTCAATCATATTCTAATCATAAATTTATTAAAAAGTTCTTGTAATTTAAAGACGAAGTCTGACGATCCGCATATTCAATATTAGTGATTATTATAACACCTCTTATCATTCCTCTCATGAAAACGACCGAATAAACGTAATTCCTGCCTATAACGAATACATATTCAAAATGTCTGATATTATCAGATGAACTGTTAAATCAAATCTAATTTCAACAACTAGCCTGATTTGCAGTTGTATTCAGTATGGCAGAGTTATGATGATCGATCAGACTTTATAGACTTGGCTGCTATTTCTACCGAGTCAATCGATTTAGTAGAGGCTTCCTCATTGGGTTTTATTTTAGCAGTCATTACATATTTGTGAAGAGTTCACCTCCACTATGGTCTGGTATATTTTCAATGAATCTGCTTTAAAATATTATCGCATTAGATTTTCAAATATTTCAAGGTAACAAGAATTATCGAGGAAAATTTTCTTTCTTTATCCATTTATCTATCTATCTATCTATCTATCTATCTATCTATCTATCTATCTATCTATCTATCTATCTATCTATCTACCTATCTGTCTGTCTATCTATCTATCTATCTATCTATCTATCTATCTATCTATCTATCTATCTTTCTCTCTCTCTGTATATGAATATAAAAAATATATATATGTATATCTGACTGTCTCTCTCTCTCTCTCTGTATATACGTATATTTGTATGTACATATGTATGTGTGTGTATGTATTATACATATATTTTATACTTCTGCTATATATATATATATATATATATATGTGTGTGTATTATGTGTGTGTGTGTGTGTGTGTGTGTGTGTGTGTGTGTGTAATGAAAATAAGCAACGCGGCTCCATTTAATTGAACAATGCAATCATTTCATCAATTTAAATACAGCGCTCTCTTCAGCTGCAAAAAAAAATTTTATATGCAATTTCAACATGTAGGCTACATAAATATAATTCTTCGTAAACATTTTTACAAAGCAGGAAGATGAAAGAAATTCATATTGTTGCTATTATATCAAGAGTGGCAAAAAAAAAAAACAGACTACAATTTCTTAGAATAGCATGGAGCGTATTGGAGTCATAGGGTTATAATTCATTTCCAATTTATCTCTCTCTTTATTATCTATTAAAATGTGAGACTAGAAGACTGTATATATCTAGAATAAAAAATAAAAATGAGTTGACAGCTTATAGCTACCTAATGATCATAAATATTATCATAGGTATCCCTTTACCCACGAAGGAAAAGAAACAAAACTTTAGAAAGAGTCAATTATATAGAAGTAATTGTCTATAGAAAGAGGCAAGGTAGGGGTAGATTTCAATTCATGATGTTAATTACCACTTAAAGGGGTAAAACACTATGAAACTTAAGATGCTGATATATAGGGGAAATATTATTAGGGACCATTTATAAGCAATATTATTATGTTGTATAAAAATAAAATAAAATTTAAGAATTCAGGAAAAAGATATCACAACCAAAATAGCTAAAAAGTTTATGCATCATTTGTAAACATTAAAGGAAGATTTACCATTATGTAGAATCAGTTTAACACTTCTTTACGTAATTAAGAGGTTTCTATAAAGACTGCTAAAGCCATTTACATATAGAATATCTGGAAAGATATACATACTATCTATTGATTTGAAGTAATGAATCAGAAACAGGATAGTAAAATAATGATAATACATAGACATAATTAAATATGAAATAGAAATATACTCGAAAATATGTACTGATATAAATAGGTATAAGAGTGTAAAAATAATGCATACAGATACATATACAAAGGGTTTTTTTTAATATGTATACACCCACACATACACACATATATGTGCATATATGTATATATACATATACACAAATATATATACGCTTATATGAAAGAATATAGTATAAATGTTTTGCATAAACAGAAGAAACTGAAAAATATCAATTAAGAACAAGAAAAATAGCAATTCATAAAGAATAAGTGATTAATAAGGTAAGCATACCAAAATATGAAAACAAATTAATAAGAATTTATAGAAAATAATAAGAAATACATATGAAGTACATATAAAGAGACATGGGATTAAAATGAGAAGCAGGGAAAAGATAAAGGTAACCTAAAAGAAGGCGTTAAGTATGGAAGTAGTGGGGGCAGTTCAGGGTGTTCAAACCGAAAAGATTTTATAAGTTGTAATATTACAGGTGTTATTGTATGTTTGATTGCATAGTTACTAGGGGGTTTAGGATTTAGTCAAAGGAGACTTGCTTTCATAAAATCACTACAAATATCCATAACATGACTAGTAGGGTAGGTATTCATTGAAAGGAAAAAATGGTGCAATCACCAAAATAGGATGAAGTCAGACTAACTAGGCACGGGTTATCATGAGATAATAATACATATAGTACACCATATAACACAACACATAGCATATAACATATGTAATGTAATGCAATCTACCACATAACATATTATCCTATAATTTTATATTTTATACTAGAAGGTAAGTTACAACGGATACGACATAAAAATTTATTCCCACCATCAAATTTCAAGTATGATAATTGTAATATTATTAGTTTCGAAAATACTTGAATGTACAGGTGACGTTATGCATGCATGATACCCTTAGGCCCAATCTATATTTTAATCGGGTTGTTCTTGTCTCTGTACCTAAAAATCTAATAAATTTCCACAGAGCAATGTTCACACCCATATCGACTATATCTCTATAAGGCTGCGCCTTACGTATAATATCTAATTTAGGACTAAAGTCAGTTTCGCTTTCTCATGAAAATTGGTTATTAATACGCGTTTTCACATTTATCGAATATATATGCAATATATATATAGTTACCAGCCTCAGTCACGATTGTACAACTATAAACTACGTTTTGGTTTAAACATCGACCTAATAACGGGTAATGGGATTTAATTCTACAATTGCAACCGGGAGCATTACTGCTATTAATATTATTGATATTCCTACCATTGTTATTATTATTAGTATCGATATTATTATTATTACTACTACTATAATTACTATCGGAATTATTATTACTGTTATTATTTATACTTCTTTCAACTATGGTACCATTTAAATTCATCTGAGCATCATCAGGAACTGCATCAGTAATCCCTGCGCTAGTATGAACATCTGTGTCACAGTTTATATTACACATGTTAGATATGGTAGTTCTGTTGTTCCTAATTCCTACATCTCCATTATAATTACCGTCATTATATGGATTTAAACCAGTTTGACAATGCTAATATTATTATTATTATTAATTCCTCTTGCTAATTTTTTATTCTTTCTATTAAACCTGGCTACGATGGTATCTACATTGGGGAGGGTAGAATGCCAGATTCTGAGAAAACGATACTAACATGAAAATGTTATAAACCTAGGAGATTTTATGATTATATGCCTTCATCAGCGTGTAAGGAAGATAATAATGAGTTGAAGACTTATGAAGAGATTGAAAATAATGATACATTTTGAAAATGTCGAGCCGATGTCTCTTGCCAAAGAAATAAAGATAAAAAGAAAAAGCATTAATTTAAAGGCCAAGAATCTATCTTTGTCGAAAGACTTGTCGTTTTCTTTAAAATGAAAAATTACTCGTTCTTGCATTTATTTATGGATAAATCAATATGCCATGACCATAGATGTAAACAGTGTTCATAAAGTACTGAGGCAAGAAGCCGAAGAGATAGGACCTGGGAAGAATCGCAATCAATCAATACAAGCATTAATAGACGCAATCGCATGATAGTTTTCTCTCTGCCTGCAAATAAACAAAACAATAAAATTCAGTGTTCTCAAAAGTTTTATACAGATGTATTTAAAGAAAAGTAGAGCGTTTTCTTTGGCTCAACTTCTTTCTTGAGAAAAACACAACTTTCAAGCAAACTTTAGTTTGCTACTAAAATATCTCATGTAGAAAAGTGTACATTTGTGGAAAATATTTTTCCGAGAACAAATTTAGATATAGCGTTTTTATTCCCCATTGCTTTCATATAATTTTGAATTTATTCGGACCTTCTTCTCAGTATGGAGGTCAAATTGAAGGAAGTGACAGAGTAGAACACAAAATATCTCGAAATACCTGGGTTAATTTTGTTCTCCTTTCATGTTCAAAATCTGCCATTGTCAATTAAGATTTTCATGTTTTTTAATCGACCTCTTACATACAGTTCAT
>NC_142929.1:6939032-6959032 GCF_046866305.1 Octopus bimaculoides
TTCTTGAAACTTGGTTATTTTCCCTAAAACTATATATTTTATATATATATATATATATATATATATATATATATATATATATATATATATATATATATATATATACGACAGGCTTCTTTCAGTTTCTGTCTACCAAATCCACTCACAAGGCTTTGGTCAGCCCGAGGCTATAGTAGAAGACACTTGCCCAAGGTGCTACGCTGTGTGACTGAACCCGAAACCATGTGGTTGGTTAGCAAGCTACTTACCACACGGCCACTCAAAGTCAGACTATGGGTGTTATTTGAAACTAAAAGAAAAATTGTTCGTAAAATGCGATCAGTAATACGAATAATTTTAATTCTGTTTAGAATTTCTAAGGTAAAACATGACAGAGTTATGTTATTTTGTATAGGGGCTTCGAAACAACTGGGTGACGTACAGAAAGGTGAACCTCTTGAAATAATAATGAAACTTCACTTAAATCATATTCTTTTGTCTTCAGAATATCGAAAATTACTTTGGAGAATATAGCATTAAATGCCTGGTAGAAGAAAATGAAAACAGAATTTTGAAATTATTTCTGTTATATCTGCTTAATCAGGAATGAACTGTGACAACTCGGAATTGTTCATTCCGTTTGACGATGAATTTAGTACTTTGTAAATACGACGCATGACGACATTCTTAATGTGTTCAGAATGATTTATATATATAAATGTAAATGATTGACAAACTATATTTTATCTATTTCAGCAGACAATGTTAGTCTTGCTGGCAGCATATTAATAACTGGTGTATTTCACTCTTAGCATCTATGGTAATTCTTCGAGGAAATAAATTATTAGCATTTGTTATTCCTTGCTATTTCTCATCTTCAAAATATATGTGCTGGCGTTGCTGATCGCTCTCATCTTTAGAGTTCTTCATTATGAAGATAAATTTCCATCATTTCTGTATCTGTGTTCCTATTACCAGGTACAAACCACCAGGAAGATTAGCAGCTTGATTCAGTTTGAATGTTCGTGCTTCTGGAAAGAATTGAAATAGAAAAATAATGATTCCAAAATGTGGAAAGTTCTGCTTGTTTTAAAACCGAAACCTACTTTTAAAACCGGAAATATTTCTTAGATACTCTCCAACTCTGAACACCATTTATGCAAAGCTAAAAGAATTCCTATTTCTATATTATGTTACAAATCAAACTGAATGACAGGCAGCATTGTCACTTCACTTTATGAATACTGCATCAATATCAATGTTATCTTCTTCGCTGTCATTGTTGCTGTCGTGTACGATAGTGTCATCAGCCATATTATTTGTGGTAAATACAATACTGTGACGAAAGTAACGAGAATTTAAATAAGGTACATCACATAGATATTACATAATCATCGACATTATCATATTTTTTTTTTTTTTTTTGGTTTCCTTTTTCAAAGAACAGGTAATATAGTTGGTCATGTCTCTTACATTTTTCACTGTGTAAACTACTGTTGTATTTTTTTAATAAATAGTGAACTTTTGCAGTTCTACTTGTTTTAAAGTTGGCTTTGATCGTCTGCATGACAAGTACATACAAGTATGTTTTATATGACCACCGTGAGTAATACTTTTATCAAAACTGGTTCCACTTCGTAGAATAGATTAAAATGTGCATATCTACAACTATTCTGTTTCGGTGTGTAAATTCATGCATCTGCTTATCATAAAGGTATTACTGTACATAAATACATATATACGTGCATACATACATAAATACATACATACATACATACATACACACATACATACATACATACATATATACATACATACATACAGACAGACAGACAGACAGACAGACAGACAGACAAACATACGAAGGCGGCGAGCTGGCAGAAATGTTAGCACGCTGGTCGAAATGCTTAGCAGTATTTCGTCTGTCTTTACGTTCTAAGTTCAAATTCCGCTGAGGTTGACTTTGCCTTTCTTCCTTACGGGGTCGATAAATAAAGTACCAGTTGCGTACTGGAGTCAATCTAATTGACTTGCCCCCTTCCCGAAAATAATTCTGTCCTTGTTCCTAGAGTAGAAAAGAATATTTCATCGGTACTTACCAAACCAATTGGCAAACATCTACGCAGTGATTCAAGCGCGAGAAACCGCTTTCTGAAATATTACCATGATTTTTCGAAAGAGGGGTAAGTTATATTCGGAAATTTAGTCTATAATATACAAAAATGGTGTGTTGGCAATCAGAATGCTTTTGTTCAATTGCGGTCGACCTGGAACCTAAAAACACCTCCACTGCTACTTAATTTATCAGATAGAATAACAAATAATATAATTGCATTTAATCTGTGTTTAATATGTATTTGAAAGACCTTCAATGGGTTGGATATAACGAGCACATACTGTGTGAATGAATACAAGTTATTCATGTAAAATATCTTAATAATTAAAATGGTTTATCGACCAATGATACACATTTCATGCCTTCTGGTTGGAAACAAACTATTTTCATGTTTATAAAATCGCATCGAAATGGTTGTATGGGTAATGAATAGCTGCCAGAAGAAAAGATAATGTAGGCATAAAATACATACTAAGAGGAAACCGTATTCAGTATATTCAAATTAAATGTTTTGGGTTCAGGTGCTTCAATTCAGACGAACGCCAAGATTGTGCAATATGGATGCGTTAATTTAAAAAAGGATGTAATTTTTTATCACAAATGTTACATACCATAACACCCTAATATATATGCGAATGTAATCTTTAATCCTGAGAAAGCTGGGAAAATTAGGGGATAGAAACTATTATAATTTGAAGAAGTAGACCAAATAAGTGATGTACAACCGAAAGAAATTATATTTTAAAAATAAAATGACGCATCTCAACAAGTGTAAATAAGTTTGAAAGTTTTAGTTGAATAAAATGTAATTCTATACGGTTAACCGCTAGTTTTATCTTTCTTCCAACATTACTTTCATTTCTTGTTTCCCCTCTACCGTCACTGTCCCCTTCTTTCTCATCTTTCTCATTCATATATATATATATATATATATATATATATATATATAATTTAGAGAAAAGAACTATCCATGAAAATCCACAGTCACATATAGAAAAATTTTATAAGTAAATACACTAAAAAGAACTATGATAAGATACGAAGTGATAATCATTAAAATAATAAAATACAAAGTGGATGAGTTCATGAACTTTGGTTCTTTTCTCTAAATTATATATTTATATATTATATCCTGTGAAACTTAATTTAATTTTAATTTTTGATAAATTGAATTTAATCGAGTTTTTACCTGTAAATTTGGATTGTTATCCCTATTATTATTATTATTATTATTATTATTATTATTATTATTATTATTATTATTATTATTATTATATATATATATATATATATATATATACTGCCTTGTGAGATTATAAATCTACACATGAAAGTTCCACTCCTATATGCAGTCCTGATCAAGTTTATTCTCAGGAAGGATATCAGTTGTCCATGCATGACAGCGTATGTTGTCTAAGAGAATGGAATGTTTTGTAGGCCATATTTTGTAGCAACATTAGTATTGCAGTTAATCCCGTCAGAACGAAAGGAGCCGCAATATATATCAAACAGCATTGCATGCGACGCTCTAATAATTTTGTCAGTTACCCCGTCATTAAGTACTACTCCATTTGTAGATACAAAAAGACTGAAATGTAACATTAGTGCTATATGGACCACGGGCACAGAGAGTCAGAACAAATATCGCAAGGTTTTCTTTCTAACACTGAGACAATTTGCCCTTTCACACCATACACGCAAACATACATACAAGCATACAACATACATTAACACACATTCACACATGTACAGATATGTATGAATATAAATATTTGTATATATATGTGGGTGTATATATATATATATATAATCATAAATATACAGGGATTAGCATTGAGTTGCTTCTCCAACATACTGAAAATTTAGAAATAGCAGTCAAAGAACTACTGATTCTAAACTACACATTTTTCTCTAAACGGATGGCGATATTTATGGCACACATAGAACAAAAAACCGGAGGGAAAGGCATAAACAAAACAAGTCTTTAGTTAATCGGATACGATCGTTTCATGGTTAAGAGAATGAAAATTTCTCTATTCCAAATCTTCAGTCCGATATTCTGATAACTTTGAAAGTGTCTCTAAAAAAATTCACGGTAATTTTTGTCCATGCGACACCAAAAATCAACGATAAGAAAGGCACTTACGAATTCATCGGCTAGTGAGTTCAGGCATCCCACCTCAAAGAAATCTATTCCATGTGCGTCACAAATAGTCCCGTGTGGAGGGATTACGGTTTAACCATCTAACTTAGAGACATCAAATATAAAATATACAAGAATAAGGGCAGGGAATCGTCAATTAATAATAGAATTAATAATTAACAATTTTGCCAAGTAGTTCAGTATGAAAACACCTTTATCGGTAAAACCATTTATCATCATAAATATACAGGGATTAGCATTGAGTTGCTTCTCCAACATACTGAAAATTTTGAAATAGCAGTCAAAGAACTACTGATTCTAAACTAAAATTTTTTCTCTAAACGGATGGCGATATTTATGGCACACATAGAACATAAATTGTTAATTATTAATTCTATTATTAATTGACGATTCCCTGCCCTTATTCTTGTATATATATATATATATATATATATATATATATATATATATATATATATATATATATATATATATATATATATATATATATATATATATATATATATATATGTATATATATATATATATATATATATATATATTTATATATATATATATATATATACATATATACATATATATATATGTATGTATGCATGCATGTATGCGTAAGTCTGTTATGTGTGGAAAACAAAGTAAGAAAAAGTGATGGTGAAAACAAAAATATCCAAGCAGTTTAGGAAGGCCTTAAATGTTGAAAAAAATTATAATCCGGAGATTAATCCGGACCCTTCATGACAACTTTGACATTAACAACAAAGGAACACGGCAGACGATCGATTTCTCCTTGCTTTCATCTCTTCATGTGAGAAGTATACTTATGTCTATGCAGGAAAACATGCATCAATAAAAATGTAAAATCTTTCCTTGAATTATTTCTTTATAGCCAAATATAGTTGCATTTTCCTTTAGAATTCTTACATTTTTATTGTTGTGGTTGTTATGAATTCGTAGTTTTTATCGTTCTATCTGATATAACCTCCTTAATGTCCGAGATAAAATGATGTGATAAAAACGTTTCATTGAACAGATTTTGTCTGAGTAGAAAATATTCCAATAAATACTTCTCTTGAGATTCTTTTCACTTACCAAATATTATATACTTTATCTTAAATGAAAACTGAAATCAGCCTTGCAAAATATCTTTATATTTAAATTGGCAATAATTCGATTAACAAGTTTTTACCTTTTTTCAAATCTATGCTCTCTCAAGTTCGGATAACGAAAAGAATACCATACATAGAGTTATCACCAAACTACTACAAAGAAAACGGAGACTCCTCAATATCTTCTAGCTTCCATATTAATTCTAGTGAATTTAGATTGCGTGTTAGTCTTCCATGTACTTTCTGGATCAGAATTATATATTGTGATGTTGATTTTTATCTCATTAATAAGGGTGACATTTTGATTAATTAAAATTTCGTGGTTCATTGCATTAAGTCCGGTAACGACCCTGTTGCTATTTGTTTTTCATTGCTGCAGGGATCCATGATGTTTTCTCCCTCAATTTTATGCTTGTACTGCTAATTCTGTTCATGAATATATTACCGTATTGTAATTATAAACCGCTTCACGAAGATACATTTATGCGACAAACACACCTGCTTGAGTATAAATGTTTCTTAAAGGGCTGTGAGATCAAACGTGATGCAATAATACAAAGAAATTTAAATAGCAGGAAGTTTATTATGATATTAATCTTTCAAATGATTAAATTTATTGGTTACGATAAAATTTTTCAATCATCATTTGATCTCATGATACTAAATAAATATTTAACAGGGCTGAATTTAATTAAAATATTTTCCCTTTTTCACGTGTTAACTTTGTGAGTCTCATTGTTCAAATTAACCGAATCTTTAATCTGAAATTTCCAGGTAATAAAAGAAAAATTGCTGCATTAAAATGCCTAATGTTTACGAGGTGCGTGTAGATTGGGATAAATAAAAATAAACCATCGATGTAATGCAAACCAACACCACAAATAAACAAGAGAAAAATGTATCCAACCTAATGGTTCTTCTAGTGAAGAAAAACCTGTCATAGACATGTGGTTCGGATTCCACTCACCGGCACATTCGGTTGATGTCTCCTACTACGGTTTGAAGCCGAAAGCTTTCTGGGGAATAGAAAATGGTGGACGAAAATTGACACACACTTGTCGATGCAAACATACATGTATGTATATACTTATGTATGTATGTGTGTCTGTGTGTATTTCTGTATGTGTGTGTCTGTGTGCGTGTGTATTTGTGTATGTATATAAGTATGAATTTATGTATACATATCTCTTCTGTATATAATCGTTGACATTCTTCCTTTCAATTAGGAGCTGGTTTCTAACAGAAATACAAAACATTTAAATCTGAGAAAAGTCTTGCTCCATTTACAGATTGTATTTGTAATGTGCGAATCGGCTGGTTGATTTCTTTTACCGAGGATCTAAGCTTATCCAGACTGACAGTTAGGAATTTACTTACAAAACCAAGTGCTCCAATTCTTACTGGTACAAATTTAAATTTGTAAACCGGATATAGAAGCTGGAGATTCCGTAACAGTTATCCATAGTTGCCTTCTTTCGCTTTAGTTTTCAAAGAGATATTCACAGCGGCAGGATGGTTGGCCTCTATAACGGTACATACTTTCTCTTGTCTATTTCAAATAACAATATCCGGCCTGTTATGCTTACACTTGACAGATGTTTTGATGGGAATGTTCTACCAGTATTCCTTATGCTGCTATTTGTGAACGTGTTTGATAACAGAAGAATTCTCAACATCTATTCCAGAACAGTCTTTTTTTTCCGGATGGCATTGTATATTGTTCTTCCCACAACTTCGTGTCTCATAGGGAGGAAGTATCTTGATGACACTTTAAGACAGCTGCTAATCACACGTGTAATGGCTTCCACAGAAATACGACGTAATCTATATTCGGTCTCCTCATGGAAACTCCGGTGGCTTCACTGTCTCTTTTGTTGATTAAGTATTTCAGTAGCAATCTCCTATTCTTGGATTGCGAATGCATAGCCTTCGAAGTGTGACGTAACGGTCACGAGTCATATGTATGTATATATGTATGTATGTATGTTGGTAAGTATGTATGTATGTAGGTAGGTAGGTATACAGATGATATATATATATATATATATATATATATATATATATATATATATATATAGAGAGAGAGAGAGAGAGAGAGAGAGAGAGAGAGAGAGAGAGAGAGAGAGAGAGAAAGAGAGAAATAGGTAGATAGATGGAGGGATGGATAGTTACGTAAAATTGGGGTAAAATCTTTGAAGTATGCTTTTCAAACCACATCTACGGTTATTGGTATCTGATGTCATCATAGTGTAAAGATACACTTGCTGCAGGACATACATAAAGAATTCCATAGCATCTGTAGAATTTGTAATCACCTGAAGAAGCAAACCTTGCACCTTATTTGGAGGATAATGATTACACAACATATTAATTATATCATCTCGTCAGTGTACTATGAGTGTAAAATGTGTTGAAACAATTGTAATGGTATGAAATAAAGAATGTCATTCAATCCATTTTCTTTAAAATACATACGTATTGATGCTATTTCCATTCAGAACAGGTTTGAACATTTTAATAAATCGTTTTCCTTTTATCTTTCTTCCAGCCTCACTTGCATCATGAAATTGGTAGAAAGGAAAAATTATAAATATTTTCTGGCAACATGTCTCTATATGTTTGCTCAATGGAATTTGGCGAACATTGGTGTTCCGGATTTATTGTCTGTGGACTCGTGAGCATTCCGATAATGCATTCCCTGTCTCGCCTATATAAAAAATATTGAAGAGAACTACGCCATTAACTTTAAAAGACATAAAGAACACATGGAAAAGATACCTCGATGATTGTTTCCTAATTTGGACCAAATCCCTAGAAAATCCTTAATAATCTACGCTCTAGTCTTAAATTCACAAGCAAAATGAGCAAGACACAGTTACCATCTCTTGACATAGTGGTGATTAAAATCAACACCACAATCACAACTGATATTTATCACAAAAGCACAGATACATACCATTACCTTAATTTCAAATCATGGCACACAACACACACTCAACGCAACATCCCGTACTGTGTAGCCAGGAAAATTTGTACTATAGTCGATGATCCAAATACCAGAAACACACGACTTATAGAAATCAAAGGATTTCAGCTCAAGCAAAATTACCCTCTCCTACTTATAGAAAATAGCATACAACGAGCAAGAGATAACTATAGAACAATTTAAAGAACACGGAAAGACAAACCCATCAAAGGAACACAATACCATTTCTAGTAACACACAATCCGAATCACCAAAACATTTTAATATCAAAACAGATTTGCCAATCATGAAATAAAATGAAACATTTAAAAAAAAAACATAACTAATCAAACACTTATCCTAAGCAAAAGGCAGCCACATAACCTAAAGAAACTATTAACAAAGAGGATAACACATTCACAGTATCCAAGTGTAATGATAACAGCTGTGGAACGTGTCAATACATTCATGCGGGTACGTCCATTAGAACCAAAAAATAAGATAAACTTTCGCAAATGCAGATATGAACTGCAAAAGCAGAAATTTGATCTACTGCATTAAATGCCCGAATTAGGAGGAATTATATATAGACCAGACAGGGAATGCATTGAGGCAACGCTCACATGTCCACAGACAACAAATCCAGTACACCAATATTCGCCAAATTCCATTGAGTGAACATATAGAGACCGGTGGTTAGAAAATGTTTCTAATCTTTCCTTTCCACAAACTACATGACACAAGTGAGGCTGGAAGAAAAATAAAAGAAAAACGATTTATTAAAATGTTCAAACCTGTTCTGAATGGAAATTACAGCAATAATATAACAACCAGTTAATGATGTGGATTAATAATGTAAACAAGTTACGGAATATCGGAACGCTTGGAAAATCGTGATGCTTAACAGCATCCTGATTGATCAAAAGGGTATTCTAAAATTTCAGCTGGTTGCGGCGTTCTAAGAGGTATTAAAGTTGTCAAGAACTCAACTGTCAGTTAAACGCATTTGAAATTTGATGACTACGTTATGTATGAAAGCGCTAATTTTGTTAAAATACCATAATAAAAAACCGTTAAAACTAGATTGTTTTAACTTTATTCAACTGATACACACACACACACACACACACGTACATATATATATATATATATATATATATATATATATATATATATATATATATATATAGAGAGAGAGAGAGAGAGAGAGAGAGACAGAGAGACAGACAGACAGACAGATAGAGACAGAGATGTGTATGTATTGTCCAGTTTTATGAGTTTGTGTTCCTGTGAGTGTGTATGTGTGTCTGTACGCGTATGCGCTTGCGTGTGTGTGTCTATGTACTAGTGTAACTTATTGCATGTGTTCGGCACATAAATGCAATAAGGTAGCTCGTACAAAAAACGGCATTTTGTCAAAAGCATAACGTCGACGAGGCAAAAAAAAAATACTCGACTAAAAATCAATATTGGAGTTGATGTGATCGAATGAAACACTTGAAGGCAAGCCTTCAACCTGACTGCAGTCCATTGATTGAAAGTAGCAAAATAATAATAGAACATCAGTGTGTGTGTGTGTGTGTGTGTGTGTGTGTGTGTGTGTGTGTGTGTGTGTGTGTGTGTGTGTGTGTGTGTGTATGTGTGTGTGTGTCTGTGTCTGTGTGTGTCTGTGTGTGTCTGTGTGTGTGTATGCACGTCATTATTCAGTTATACTTCACGATTATGTATGTATGCATATGAGTCATGGATTGAATCTTTGAATCAGCTTTCTCCTTTCTGGTTTTGAGAAGCCTAATTTCTCAAGATTGGTATTTAGGCAGTGTGTTATATAGGTATGTTTGTATGTCTTTTTGCATGTATAATATATATATAGATAGATAGATAGATAGATAGATAGATAGATAGATATATTATATATATATATGTATGTGTGTGTGTGCGTGTGTGTGTATATATATGCAAATATATGTGTGTATGTGTGTGTGTGTATGTGTGTGTGCGTATGTATATGTATATGTTTGTATGTCTATCTATCTCTCTCTCTCTCACTCATCGCACATAAACAATGGTACACGCACACACACACACATATGTGTGTATATAGGTACATATTTTTCTTATACTTAGTGCTATTTAGATTGCTCCATAAATAACGATAGCATTAAACACAAATGCCTACATCTCTCAGAGTGAGGTAAATCAAATTTAAGACGCCTGTTTAAACAAATATACGCACAAATCCACTCCTACTGTGCAAGACTTTACAAATGTGAAATTTACTTTCCGTCGCTGTTAGAATTACATTACAGAAGGGGAACGCTAGGCAGTGATAAGTAAAATTGTAACATTATTATCAGTCCGAAGAGCCTTGAAGCATGTTCGAACCGGCTAATATGCACCTCACTCCGTTTTGTCACGGAAAATATATCCCGTTTGTTGACAACTGGTGTGTACACACCTAGATCAGCTCGCACCACCATCTTCTCAGACTGTCAGATGCAAGTATTTTGGAGTAGTTATCTCCTCTTTGGTCACGGACACCAGGCAGGTGGCGCTACGAGTGATTGAAGAGACCGATTCTCTTATGCTTTACCAGTTGCCATACGGCGAAAGGTAGCGCTGTGCGGCAGCTCACCGTAAGTAAATTACAGAGTGGGAGCGCTACTAAACCGAAATACTTGCATCTCACGGACTAGGTAGGTGGCGCTGTGAACTAACTAGGTGTATACACTCCATTTGTCAACAAACTGGATATATTTTCCGTGACAAAACGTAGTGAGTAGCTTATTCACCGGTTCGAACGTGCTTCAAGCATATTCTGACAGATAATAAAATTACAATTTAATATTAGTTAGCTAAAACATATTTACACATACCTATTTATTATACTGTAGAGTACTGTTATAAAGGTACATGGCTCAGTGGTTAGAGCGACAGACTCACAATGATGAGTTAGATAGTTCGATTCCTTGATTGCGCTGTGTAATGTTTTCTCGAATAAGACACTTTATTTCACATTGCTCCAGTTCGTTCAGTTGTAGAAATGAGTTGTGACGTCACTGGTGTATCGGTCTTTGCCCTTCTCTTGGATGAATTTGGTGACGTGGAGTGAGGAGGCTGGCATGCATGGGCGACCACTGGTCTTCCATAAATAATCTTGCCAGGACTTGAGCCTAGGCAGGGAACTTTCTACAGGCAGTCCAATTGACCGAAGGGTTTCTTTGACCGAAGCGGGTTTTACCCTAATGTCATTAATTAGAATACAGTTTACATACAAATAATTTACGAATTCAATTAATTTTTAAGAAGGCGCGAATAATTTGTCTATTCAATTTACTTTAGCCCTTAAATGTGGTAACCAACAACCATCAAGATACCAAAATAGGGCTGAATCTTGTTTGGTGGTTCCCCCTTCTAGAATCAACGAAGAAAATGTGTATGCCGAGACGATCTTCCTCTCTGTCTATAAATAAAGGGCTGGCTAAGAATCTGTAGCTATGTTTAAACTATACCCTTGAAAGAAAGCAATATTCATGCACTGGTGATATATTAATCAAACTATTTACCAAAATCCCGCTTTGTATACAACCTCTTCCAACTCGTTAACTTCAGTTCTTGTTAATTAATGGATTTATTAACAATATCCCCGAGCACAATTATATATGTTACCCAGCCGTTCGTGAAATCTGAGTGCATGATGGAAGCTAGTCCAGCGGATTCTTGTTGATCTGCCCAGGAAAATATTCTGTGCACAGATTACTTTTATTTCCCTATAGGTATAATTTTGGCGAAAAGAAAACAAAATCACAAATAAATTCTGTACTAGAGGTGAACAGTTAAATATTCAATATTACTTTCAGTATATTAATACGTGATCCTAGTAGTACGACTGGTTTCTTTAAATGGATTGAAATATACTTTCCTCAAATGGGAAGCAACGCTGCGCATCCAGCCGCTTCTTATATTGGGTGTAGTGAGACGATTTCAGAAGAACCAATCTGTCTTTGCAAGCTCTGCACTAATGGAGCAGATTTAAGATAAAAAAATCTTCCAGTTATGACCATTATATCCTTGGTTCACACGCTATATTTAGCTGCATCATCCAAAGTATCCATCGCCTCCAAAACTTTTAGTAGAGGGTGAAGTCAGTGTTATTTGGCTGCTATACTCTACAGGTAAAATAACTACTAGTAGTTATATATGCACCTATATATACAGGTATACGTAGGTATGCACATACCTGTACGTATATATGCATATACTCATTTATTATTTGTTTTACATGATCGAACGCCTGCGTCATTCCCTGTAAGTAGGTTTTGAACTATATATATATATAGTGAGAATTTACAAAAAAAGAAAAGACGGAGACGGGTGTATAAACTACAAGTAGATGTATAAATTTAACGCTATATAGATATGAATGGAAGCACTGTTTGTGGACGGAGGTAGCTGTAAGACATTGCATTGGGTCGTAGAGCGCAGTTTGATATGAACAAAATTATTCCTAGTAAAACAGCCTACACATAGTTTGTGAATATGTGTAATGCTCGGTCAAACCAACATTAAGCAGCACTTAAAAAAATATTTTCATATAATTCATATTTAATACGTTCGAGTGTATGCGACATTATGTATATATATCTTTATATGTGTGTGTGTGTGTGTGTGTGTGTGAGGGTGTGTGTATGTGTGCTTATAGATGTATATGACTGTGTATTCATGTGTGAAAAACAAGACGAAAGCTTCGAAAACGTGTTAAATTTTTATCCATTTGAATAAAATGTTTTATTTTTTAACACAGGAATTAAATATTTCTATCATATGTCTTTATATGTGCGAATAATAAAACAAGAAAAGTTTTCTGATAACAAATGTTTTTATATAACAGTTTTACAGTAAAAATATTTGTGTGTTTTCACAAGGTGAGTATGGCTAACACACAAAACAAATTAAGAGAATCTTATACTATTGAAAACTTTACTTAGAGAAATGCATAAACGTTTTCATGCAGAAAAGTTTTCGTGAATAAATTTCATTGCATGCGGTAGCCCAAAAATGTTTTGCAGTAAAAAACTAGCATATTTCATTGACCGATTTTCGCTGTCGTTCAGCTAATACATGTTTGAAGTATGCTGCTTAAATACATTTTCTGATCATGTGGTGAGATTAATTCAAGGAGCTATACCGCTTGTGTCATTTCCAAGACAAGAAATTCAACTTTTAAATTGTGTACCTCAGGCGATTTATGTTCGTTCAGATATTTTTCTTCTGTCGCATAATTTTCAAAGTTGTATACTTTGTATACATCTCACTATCCCATGTTAAAATGAACGATAACGGCATCTCAGAAACATTTAAGTAAATTCCTCTAATCATAAATTCTCCATTAAGAATGACCCGAAAAAGAAATAAATCATTAAACTAAAGAGATCGTTATGATATTGAAATTTATTATCAAATTTAGGTATATCTTTTAGATTCTCTAATGATATTTAAAATTTTGAACAATGAAAAATATTCTGTTAGAAAAAGATCATCAAATCACATGATTGTATCTTATATGTTAGCTTATGCATAATGTTTATTAATTGATATCATTTCTACTCAAGGCAAAAGACCTGAAATTTTAGGGTAGGGGACAAGTCGATTATATTGACCCCAGTATTTGACTGCTACTTATTTCATCAACCCCGAAGTATGGAAGGCAAAATCGAAATCGGAGGAATTTGAACCCAGAATCTAAAGATGAACGAAATGTTGCTAAGCATTTTCCCCGGAGTGTTAACGATTCTGCCAGCTGGCTGTATTTGTGTAATATATATATACATAAGTATACATATAGAACGCAGTAATTAAAAATGGGGCAAAAAAAAGATTTCGCATCTGATAGGGAGTAGCTGAAATATTTGCAAACTCCATGGTCCGATAGCATTCAGGGTTATCGTGTGCTAAACCGAGTTTCATTGCAGCCTCTTTGTAACTATGGCAGACTACACCATTAATAATCCTCATATCTTCAAATGATGTAGCTCCGGGAATATGATATAGTAAAGCTCGCAGATAGAATCGCTTTTATTCCTTTGGTGAAACAAATTTGATATGCCCAATTGAGTGTGTATTATATCTTCTGAGATGCCACATTTTCTCACTATTATTCCATGTGTAAAATTCAGGAAAATCAGTATAGTGTAATGTACGTGCAACTGAGTTAGCTGAAACGAATCGGTTGTGTTTGTGGATTTGGAAGTTGTCCATAAACAAATTTATCTGAATGTTCTGGATCTTTTTTAATGTGAACAATATATGGCGATGGAATAGTCTACGCTTTTGAAACTCTATAGTCCACATGTACTTTGGAACCTCTTCCAAAACATTCTTCTCCAAAATATCATGCAAGAGATCATTACGTTTCATATTAAATACTCTTTCAATTAAATCTGGTCTGTCCTGGATAAAGTTTGTCTGTGATACCGGTCGAGCAACGAAAATTCTGACACAAATGAAAATTAAATTACGGAGATGTGCTTGCTTAGCAAGGGATTTGATCTGAGATCGTGTGCTGAAACAAAAACAATTGCAGCGTGGAAAATGATTGAAAGCCATTTAAGAATACACAAAAAACTGTTAGATTCACTTCAATATTTTGTCAGTGAATAGATCGCGGTTTCAGAGCGACAAAAGTATTTTGACACAAATTAAATTTAAATGTTGAAGTGAATCTACAAACATCTTCCACGCTGCAATTGTTTTTGAAAATTAAATGTTGAAGTGAATCTGCCGATAGTTTTGTTTTCCTTGAATGGCTAACAAATATCTTCGAAGCTGCAATTGCTATATATATATATATATATATACAGATATGATGTAAAGAAACCACAAAAATCCTTGTGAAAAATAGCAACCCAGGGTTTGGTGGATGAAATACATATCACATCAACTTATGTATATCGAAAAATTACGTTAGTATTAGATGGATGTGACTTAATTTCACCTAAGATGTATTTTTTTAAATGCGTATAGCAAGAAAAGACTTCACTCCTAGTAGTTAAACATTCATTCGAGGACCTTAAGTATTTCAAAAAGTGTTGAGAGCGTGATTTGGCTAGTATTTCTAGCATGTTGAACGAACATATATTGGTGATGCATCAGTCTAAAATATCAAAATTTAAAGCAGAGACCGAGAAGATGAAATTCTACAAAGCAGTTATTAACAGAACGTTCATTTAATATTTCAAAACAATGATGAATTAATAAGATATATCAACTGAAAAACTAACACACAACTAAGCATAAGCTTTAATAAAAACAATTCAAGGAGCGATAAAAACAAAATATCATTAGTAATAATGAAACGGAGAGTAAACGCTACGCAATACATATTGGTAGATGTCTTATATCACAAAAGCAAATCAAATTGTCTGAATAGATCGCAAGACTGATCCGCGAAGTAGAAATTTCAGATAGCATTGACGGCAATTTTTGTCTTCGAGCATGCGCATAAACATATACTCCGGTCTGGAAAACGCTATGCCCGGTTAATGTGTATCACTTAGAATGCATAACAGGACATACAGACAAGCACCTTGTCTGTTAAGTATATTACTAATGATCCTATAACGTCGTTCATCGCAGCTATCAAGTGTTCTAATTAATGTCTCACTGTTTTTACTTCATGGTGAGAATAGCAAGGAAATTTCAATAAATGGCTGCAAAGCACCGGCAGTTTGATTTCTTTTCCTTGTTTAATTTTTTTACCAATTTATTTTGCTGATGGAACTTCACGCAGATTCCACCTGCCACACATCATTATATTCTAACTATTCTAAGTATGTGCTTGAAGACACTAGCGTAGATATTACCTGGTTGCGAAATGAATGTCTGAATGATACAAAGATGCCTTATTTTCTTATTTCTAGGTTTCTAAAATATTATTCTGTAGTACATAAAAAATTCAAATCTTATTTTAAATATTCTTGTTTGCAGATGATGCCTATTGCTACACAAAATCATCAATTTCATTTGTAACTTGAGAGCTGCTGACTAAAGTCAAAATCAGTCATATTTCATAATTTATATATTTGAGCTGAAAATATTTGCGGGATATCGTTTGTCTTATTTTATGCGACAGTCTCTTGAGCATATGATAACAAATGACATAACGGAATATCGTTTTCAGTCGATGAAAGTTTTTGTTTTGTGTAGTAGCAAGTAATATAGAAAACAAAATGCAAAAATGGTTAAAGATTTTGCGTTGAAAGGTATCTATCTTAATAATACACTTAATTCTGCATGGTTAAGACAACTTAATACTTAAATCATTAATGTTCATTGTGTTTGAAGCATGTTTTATATGCAAAACTTTTAGTTTCCCTACACCGCCGATTGAATTTAAGTGTTAGCTTTTATGACCAAATACGTTTTGAATTATTGCTCAACAATTTAACATCTAATTGTGTATATTAATTCTTTGTATATGTTTACAAGAGCAATTTATTCAGTTAATATATTTCAAAAAATATATCCAATTTTCTGCTAAAAGTGCACACTTTCAAAGCTTACAGCTGTCAATA
The DNA here is from genome assembly GCF_046866305.1 of Octopus bimaculoides. NCBI lineage: Eukaryota > Metazoa > Mollusca > Cephalopoda > Octopoda > Octopodidae > Octopus > Octopus bimaculoides. The sequence goes on from NC_142929.1 coordinate 6,955,936, forward strand.
TTAATACAAATATTTTCGGAATAATTCACATAATAAAAAACGTACAACTTTCATATTTTGTAGTTTGTAATTTACGGTTTAGTTTCAATATGCTTTTTTTTTTATATTTCATTAGGTAACATTTCCTTCAGGCTAACACAGCTTCATTATTTCGAAAATTTTTAAAACAAGATATAACGTAAACTTCAGCCACATAGAGTGATGGATTAAAAGAATCATAGGAGAGTCAAAAAGTAATGCCCTGTGGTATTTTTGTAGTCTTTATGTGCTCTCAGTTCAAGCCCTGTCGAAGGCCACTTCGGTTAAATTCAGTATCGATCAAATACTAGAATCGATTTAATCGAGTAACATCGTCACTCAAAATTGCCGGCCTTGTCCCTAAATTAGAAATCATAATAAATTCCTATTTGCACAGACATTACTGAATTAGCCGGAAGAACACAAATCACTTATATGTAAATAGGCGTGAAAAATTGAACATTGAACACAAGATATTAGTGAAACAGAAATTCTGTACACGAATTTTTAAAGTTAAATAGTATTAGTACACATCCAAACATGCATGCACACAAGCACATACACACACATACGAACACAAGCAAACACAAACTCACACACACATACGCACTTGCACACACGCGCACATACACACACACACACACACACACATATAACTTGCATACAAATGTCAACAAAGATATAAAAATTGTTATAGAGAATTCTGACGAACAGAAAAAATGGGACACATATGTGAAAATTATTATATGCTGAAAGGGAAGTGAATTTTGCAGGATTCTTTGCAGTAAGGAGAAGTTCGAATAATAAAGAAATGAAATATGCAATTAAAATGGTGCAAGTCGGATTTATTAATGGATTTGCTTAACTGCTTAAATTTTAAATAAATTTAATTACATTTAGATTGAAGGGTGGGGGAGCATTCAATATCCCAGAAAGTGTATTGGGGTGTGGCAGATTTCCTTTCGGTATTAATACGGCTTCTGTCGTATTTTAATATACCCGATAGCTATTTGCGAAATCATTACCTGAATAGTGACTGAAATTCCATAGATTTGGCTGCTATGAGTCTACTGGACGCCTGTCGTTGAAAAGTCGGGGCACGTGGAAATAACGTGATCTTACAGTTCTGGTCCCCGTAGCGGATGATATATACACACACGATCAACATCCTCGTAGCAGACGTGCACTGCGTTTACTAAACACCACTCCCTGCTGTTTACAATGTACCTTGTTGTCGGTATGTGTTAAATTTTGTGTTGTTGATATGTGTATATTTGTACAATTATTAATGTATAAACACCTAACCTAGAGAACCAGATCGGCAAATATTTGGAACAATTAATCTCAGGCCTAGGATAGAATAATCTTCTGGATCAGCTCTGCTACATACTTCACGTAGCAAACTGCTATTTGTATGAAAGCTGTTTAAGTCATCATTAACGTCAAAAGTCTGCGTCAATAATTTTATACAGATAATAATTCTATAATTTAATATTATAGTATGTCCCTATTTAGAAAGATGTATGTATCAACATGGAAAAAATGTGTAAAATGAATTGCAGAAATCAAGAATAAAAATTGAATATGCTATAATTGACAGTAGTAGCACTAGATTGTTTTTCTTAAGAAGTACCTTCTAAATCAATATGTCCGTTGAACTATAAAGAAAGAAAGAAATATTCCGTTGATGAAACATTACAACAATTATCGAATTTTCTCGTCGTACAGTTCAATTTATTTGTAGTAGTGGTTCGAAGGAATAACACTTTTACTGCCAAGATCTGTCGTGTGTAAAATAAAGTGTAATAGACATCTGAATCATGACTCAATCGAAACTATTTACAACTTGGAGAACTGAATCAGCTACAATTACTTACAGTTAGGAACGTGTCCAAAAATTAAATGCTGAACGTAGAAACACAGAAACGCAAAACCTCGTTTCGGTGATATTAAAGTGTTAGGAAACGTTCTAATCAATTGTAAACATTATAAAAATGTTTTTCATTATAATTATCTTTACTCATGGCAATAGCCATTTTACATCACATTGTCGTTTACACTTTCACAGGTTTCATTCAGTCAGTTGTGGCATTGCTGGTACATTGCCACGAAACACTCATTTTATATCGCATAGAAACAGAAGTGAAAATGGAATTCGCATACAGAACTTTCTTTTAGACGCATATTCATTCTATCGAGTTTTGTTTTCTTAGTTAATAAGATTCTTTGTTAGCATCATGAAATGCTCCAGCATCTTTTTAAAATTCGTGCGCCAATTACGGGATTTTAAATTGATTGCTACTTAACGATATTGCTATGGCCAATGTATACTTCAATTTACAAGTTAAAGTTTTAATTATAATTCTATTGACAAAACACTAAATAATTTTTTTTAAATACACACCTCTTGTAAATCTACTTTGGTAATTACCAATAATATATTTGTGTCTATTGAATTAATTGACATAAGTAACTCAATTTCAAGAAGTAACAAAGTATCCAGTGTGTCACTTCTAGAAATAAACAATATATCTCTTCTCAATTTAGTTTTAATCAAAATGCTAAAATGCTACCTTCACTTTAGCGTAGTTTTAAACACACTCGCTGGATTTATGTAATTTTGTCTGCTTTTATATCATCGATTTTGTACACTCTTGCATCTTTGGTTTACAAATCTACGACACGTTCATCTCTGGTTCGCCGGATTGAAGAGTGTAAGAGTTACAAGAATGTATCTGTACAACTACGACTGAGTGTATGTTCCAGTTTACTTTTGTTCAAGCACATTTATTCATCAAGTGTCTTCGGTAATGCGTATAGTTTACACCAAACATATACACTTTTAAAGTGAGTTAAACATATCAAAATATCGGAGAGATCTGTATAAACACGGAATGTCTTTAGTTTAAATAATAAAATATACATTTTATATACTATCAAATATACATTTTTGGTAAATGTTTGCAGATTATTTGTGAACATTGATTCACTTCACCGTGCAAACAATTGCCAGCTTCACCGATTTTCAGTTTTGCTCTCATAATCATAATCATAATCATAATCATAATCATAATCAATT
>NC_142929.1:6964032-6971532 GCF_046866305.1 Octopus bimaculoides
ATATATATCGTTGTTATTATGCAACTGTGTCGTAAGTCCAAAACGTTCCTTTTTTCAGAAAACGAACAAATAGTAGCGCCATTCCATAGCAAAACCGTTGTGGTACACTTTTTTGATATCTTGGCATCTGAAGCAGCTGGAAATACGATAGCTTGACGAAAAGAACCGGTTATAGCAAGCAAAAACGATTAATGAATAAAACGCATTTAGCAAAACCTGGACATACGGCAATTTAACATAATTGCCACGATATATTTTGTTTACGGGAAACGTTTTGAATATGCAAATAAAAGATTCTGTTGCATTATACCGGACACAGTCTGATGATGCTGACTTGTGAACCAGATTTTTGGGGTTGCATATAAATATATATATATATATATATATATATATATATATATATATATATATATGTATGTATGTATGTATGTATGTATGTATGTATGTATGTATGTATGTATGCATGTATGTATGTATGTGCACGAGGCCAAGTGAAAAAGTCTCGGACTGGAGCTATAAATTGAAAATTACAACACATCAATTCGGCATTTAATCTCCTTCGAAATAGTCGCCCACTGAAGTCACACACTTTATCCTGCATCCTTGTGATGGAAACGTTACTGGAACTCCTTTTGGGGGAATGCGAGTAAGTGGCTTTTGGCATTCTCTTGGATTTCCTCTATGCCTTGAAATCTTGTTGTCTTTTGGGATTCCCTTCAAGCCTTGGTTTCGGAGTTATATCTATAAACACACGATTCATCACCTGTTATGACCGTTTTCAAAAATGTTCTTTATCGATGAAATCAAGATCCTGCGCAACTGAAATCCGATTTTCTTTTTGAGACGACCACACACGCACTCACACACACACACACACACACACACACACACACACACATACACACACACACACACCCACACAAACACACACACACACACACACACACACACACCCTCACACACACAAATGCACACACACTAATACGCACATACACTCACACATATATTTGTTACGTCTATATTATATAATCTGGATGGTTATCAATGATGTAATCAACATAGTAATGTTCAAAATACGCAAACATATATTACATACTTTTATTAATAATATCAGGCTTTGTAAGGCGTCGAGCTGACAGAATCATTACGACACTGGACGAAATACTGAGCGGTATTCGGTCTGTCTTTACGTTCTGAGTTCATATTCCGCCGAGGTCAACTTTGCCTTTCACCCTTTTGGGGTCAATAAATTAAGTACCAGTTGCGTACTGGAATCGATCTAATTGACTGGCCACCTCCCCGAAAATTTCGCACCTTGCGCCTAGAGTACAAAAGAATATCCGGCTTTGTACATGGAATTTGAACGTTGACATGTCAAATCCTAGATAATCATCATAATTTAGATTTGTCTGTGTATGTAAGTATATATATAACCACTTGTAACATTCTGTTTTTTCTAAACCAAATCATGTAAAATTAATAAAACCTAGTCATTCCCAACATTTTTGATTACCTCCCTTATACCGAAAAAATCCCCGATTACTTTCCTGTCTGAAACTCCATATTTCACAACATAGCGAAGAGATGACACAATATAGGTAAAGGAATTTGAGAAATTTCAAAAGAAAATACGAAACCAGTTATTTCTCCAACAGCAATGTTACTATACGCAAAATTTTATAACATTTTTCTAGCATAACGATTTAAATATATTCTTTAACTATATAACACAAGCCTTCTGAAGTTTTTTTCACTCTATTTTTGTCTTTTACATATGTATATATATATATATATATATATATATATATATATATATATATATATATATATAAAATAGATATATAATAAAGGATAATAACTTTATTTATCAAAAAATGCTATGAGGATAAAAATAAGCCTTCTTTTCTATAATGTTATTCAATAAAGTCACCTTCAACTGTATCTATATGAAATCTAATTCATCTGCATGCTCGAATGAAGTGGTCCTGGTTCATTTTGGACATTACTCTGACTATGGCAGCTTTCAAAGAATCTTTGGTACTCTGGGCGTGTTCATTGACCTTTCTCACAACAACTCTTCACAATGTAATAGTCTAATGAATTGAGAACTTAAGAATTAGGAGGCCAAATTTTAAGGCGTATGTGATCATGAAAATCTTCAGCCATCCATTCCTGTACTGCTAGAGCCATGTGTGATAGTGCAGAGTCTTACTGAAACGGGTATGGCCGTCCAATGCATACACTGTCTATCCAGGGTTTAATACTTATTTTCAGGACCACAGTGTAGGCGGCAGAGTTTACTCTAAGATTTGTGGAAAGAAGTAAGGCGGTATCACATGTCCTTCATTGTTGACAACCCCTAAAACCATGACAGTTGCAGGAAATTGTGTATGCATAACACTTGGAACTTCAGAAGAGTCAACACATGACCATCTGTCATTTCGTCTGTTAACCTTTTGATCCTGGTAGATGTTTTTTTCTCGTTTACGAAAAACCAAATCAAATCTTCTGCTTGATTTTTCAGTTTGTTAAAGAACCTTTTATATCTGATTTAGTGATTTTCTTTTCCTTTTTCTGACAAATTGACTTTTCCTTATCATATAAGACTTATATCTGATGTCTTCGTGGACAACATTTCTGACTTTTCCGTCTGACACATGGAGATCTTTTGCAATTGACCTCATGGTCTTTCTGGGATTGTAATCAATGCTCTGTTAAACTTGCTAGTTAAATTCAAGTGTTCTGACAATTTCAGAGCATTTAGAATGCTTTTTATGCTTTGATACTGGTGATACGTTTCCATCTTCATTCTCTAACTCCTTACAAACTTTGTAGCCGAAAGATCTGGTAACTCGATATTTTTGCCAGAGTAAAAATTTATTATTCGTTGAAAGGAAAAGTTTGAAAGTTTCCGCCAGCGAAGACATCATTGGACTGTGGTACATTGAGTATACAGTCTTTGTTATGTTAAAATGTAACCAATTTAATCAACAAAAATCCTCCATAACATCTCTCCATTACAACCTGTTACACAATCTAATTATCATTCAACAGAGCTCGGCTTGTGCAAAGAAGTTTTAACTTAACATAGAATAGATAAGGCCAAGATAAATTTAAGTGCATTATAGTCCGATGAAGGGTTAGCTGGCCAAAACTCCGAAGTTACTGTCAGCACTATTCTAATTATTTTAAAAAATTTCCCGCTGCCAAATCCACTTGAATTTCCATCTACCAAATGCACCTAGAACGATTTAGTAGAAGGCACTTGTCCAAAGTGCGACGCAGTGGCATTGAACCAGGAAAGATGTGGATGGCAAGCAAACTTCCTTCAATATAGTCACGCCCAAATTATTGAAAAATCTCTCACAGAAAATTAGTGCTTATTTCATTAGATGCAGTTTGAATTTTTGAATGAATAATAGTAAAATGTAGCGAAAATATGGAAATTATTAAAAGAATACATTTAAAATCCAATTAATCGATTTTCAACTAATTGTTAGATAAAGCATTGATTCCTACTGATATGATCTTCAATTATTATTGATTGAGACACGCTCTTAATGAAAACAAATTATGGAATGTTATGTACATTATATTGCATTCCTCATAGGAATATTATATTGTCCTATGAGAAGCTCAAATATCGAATTTAATACTAGATGTGCTAAATTAAAATATAGCTGTACATATTTACGTCGAAATATATAATTATTCCTATGAAAACCAGTACTGGAGCATGTGTATTCATATGGTACACAAAAAAATACTCGCTGAAATAATCACTTTTCTCTTTCTCAGTTTATCAATTGTCGATAAAAAATACTTTCAACCGTAAGCCCTGATATGAACATAAAACAGTTTATATCAACGTATTTCACAACTGTCTTCTACCCATCTATTTCGACTTTTGATTTGTGTAGTGTTCCAGATTTGATTGTATTCACCAGAATAAAATATGATGTTTGACGAGGTCTGTGCGCGTGTGTGTGTGTGTGTGTGTGTGTGTGTGTCTGTGCGTGTGTGTGAGTGTGAGTGTGAGTGTGTTTAAGTTTGTGAGTGTGTTTAAGCTTGTGTGTGTGTGTGTGTGTGTGTGTGTGTGTGTGTGTGTGTTTGTACGTGCGTGTGAGTGTGTGTGCGTGCGCGTGTGTATGTACCCTTACTCCGTTAAGGGTACACGTGTCTGTGGATTGCTCAGCCACTTGCACGTTAATTTCACGAATAGTCTGTCTGTTGATCAGATGAACTGGAACACTGATAGTCGTAACCGACGGAAAGCCAGCTTGGCTGTCTATGCATATATGCATATATGTATGTATGTATGTATGTATGTATGTATGTATGTATGTATGTATGTATGTATGTATGTATGTACGTTTGTAAGAATTTATTGTTAAGCCCGAGACTTATCCTGATCGCATAAACCAACAATCAAAACATTCTGTTGTTGAACTGTATCCTTCAATATGACAGAATGTGTCCCTTATATGACAGAATGTGTCCTTCTCTTTGTGGGAGATTCGGCTGCTAGTTTAAGAAATGCAAACAGCTACGTCCCAAAAATGCTTTTCTTGTCAGGTTTTGTCTTAATTCACTTCCTTCTGTTAATATTTACTCTTTCATATATATACTACGATTCATCCACACGCAATGAAGCGTTAATCAAGTTGATCGTTAAATTACATATATAAATATACTGATTTTCTATAGCATTAAAAATCTGTCAATCACAGAGGAATAAACATAAAAACCGTTGCTTATCGTTCTGTCCCTTTGGATTGACAGCTTAATCTATATGCAAAGTACTTTAGTCGATGAATTGAAAAACATTTATGAGGCAATAAATATTAAATTGTAAATTATGTTTCCAGTCATTCTAGTGACTACTTTATTTGGATGATAATTCTCTGCTTTGCGGTATATTTTCCCAAAATGACGTTCTGTTAACCTGAATGATCGTTTCTTATAGGACATAAAAAATTATCATGATGATGTTTCCTAAGTATTTTACTTTCGTCATTGTAGAGTGCAATATACTGTCCCAAATTCTGCATATATATATATATATATATATATATATATATATATATATATATATATATATATATATATATATATATATATATATATACTTACTTGGAAAAGGATGCGTGACGTTCGATCATATAATAATATAAACAATATAGATACATATAAGTACATACCTACATCTATATGTATACATACATGCATATATGGGTACAGGATATCACAAAAAACGTTAAACACAATGAAAAATGAAAACAAAAACAAAAACAGAAAACGAACTTTTTTTGAACGTTTTTTGTGATGTCATGTACCCATATATGCATTTATGTATACATATAGATGTAGGTATGTACATATATGTATGGATATATGCATATATCTATATTATATATATATATATATATATATATATAGACAATCACACACAGCATTCGATGCTACAGACTGAAAAACAAATCGAAGACAAATTCTGGTTGTGTAGTAAGAAGCTTGCTTTCTAACTACATGGTTCTGGCTTCAGTCCCACTGCGGGACACCTTGGGCAAGTGTGGCCTACTATAATCTCGGGCCGACCGAAACCTTGCGAGTTGATTTGGTAGATGGAAACTGAAAGAAGCCTGTCGTATATATATATTTATGTGTCTTTGTGTCTGTGTTTGTCCCTCCACTACGTCGGTGTGTTTAGGTCTCCGTAACCTAGTGGATCGGCAGAATAGCACGTTATAGTAAGTATCAGGATTACAAAGAATAAGTCTAGGGGTCGATTTCTTCGACTAAAATGCGGTGCTCCAGCATAGCCCCAGTCAAATGACTTCAACAAGTAGAAGAATGCTCATAATTTATGTTCATGAAATGGAATTTTCAATACTCATGTATTGGTTTTCAGAATCCCATAAATATAACTGACGTTAATCTCATATATATATATATATATATATATATATATATATATATATATATATATATATATATATATATATATATATATATATATATATATATAGGGAGAATGCACAATAAAACAAAAGACGAAGAGAGGTGGTGTAGAAAACAAACAGATGTATCAGTATAACGCTCGGGAAGTGAAAATGTCTTTAACGTTTCGAGCCTACGCTCTTCCACAGAAAGGAAAAAGTGTAAAAGGCGTGAGGAGGAAAAAAATATGCGATGCGGGAGAAGAAAATAAAAACAGGGGAAGAAAGGATGAAGATGGAAAAAATAGAGAGAAAAGGGGGAAGAAAGGGAGAAGAGAGGACGAATGTATAAAAGAAATGGAGGGAGAGAGAAGCAAAGTAACAGGTGCAGATTAGACAAAACAGAGTAAGAACAACCAGAGTAGGAAGAAACGACAATAGGAAAAAAGAGAAAGTTCAAAAGGTTCAAAAGCTTCAGACGTCGTGGTGTATTGGAGCGATTTTTATCAACAGAAGAATCCAGAGTAATCCATAGGCAGGAAAGGTGCAGCTGAAGTGTAGGAAGTCCGTAGAATTATATATATATATATATATATATATAAGGATATATTGTTTACAATGATAGCAAGCGGCATAGCAAGTATAAAATACAATAAAGGTAATACTATAAATATTTTAAAAACTGGTTAATTAATAATCAACGGTGCTACAAGTAACACCGGCATACTAAAGTTAACAGTCCCTGGACGACTACAAACACATATTTTCACAAATACACGTTCATTGAAATCGGTAGACTGAGCATAAATGCTAAGCCCCGGTACAAATAACGAAAAGAATCGTAAATTGAAAAACCAGACATACATTTATCGTAATGATTTCAAACTTTCTTTAAAGGTCACTTAATTATCCTCAGTGAGTCTTACTGATTCAGGGTCACAGAAAACTGCTCATCTCAACCATTTGTGCGATGACCGGTTTTAATGCCACATCAAATTTAAATAAGTGACCGATTCTTTTCGCCGTTGCTACGGGGGCTTAGAATTTTTACTCATTACCCGACTGCTATGTTTAGCGTGTTGGGGCTACTTGTAGCACCCTTAAGTATTAATATATATATATATATATATATAGTCTCTCTTTTTATTCCCTCTCTGTTTATTTTCTCTTATACTTTTCTGTTGAAGAGCGTGAGTTCGAAACGTAAAAGACATTCTCACTCCCCCGAGCGTCAAACTAACACACCTGCTTGTTGTTCAAAGCACCTGTCTTCGTCTTTTGTTTTTCGGTAAATTTCAACTGTATACATGTGTGTTTGTATGTGTCTGTGTGTGTGTGTGTGTGTGTGTGTGTGTGTGTGTGTGTATGTGTGTATACATACATACAATAATACATACACACAATAATAATAATAATAATAATAATAATAATAATAATAATGATAATAATAATAATAATAATAAATAATAATAATAATAATAAAACCATCCCCATTAGAAGAGGAATATTCCAGGGAGACACGCTCTCTCCACTCCTGTTCTGCCTGGCACTCACACCTTTA